>NC_090888.1:72364047-72379047 GCF_036669925.1 Montipora capricornis | reverse complement strand
TAGCGGTATGTTTTTTTTTTAAATATTTGACCAAAAAGAAGGTTGCCGCGAATGAACGTTCTCAAAAGAGGTTGCTTTTTTGTAAGATGGCGAAATTGGGCAAGAATTAAGAAAATGAACGAAAGAGTTTTAAAGATTCCGAATCAGTGTATGAGCACGAAAATTTGGTTTTATTAATCGACTTGATAAAGGCAAATTAACCACGGTAAGAAAGATTTTCGAGCTGACGTTTCGAGCGTTACGGAATCACGCTTTTCATTCAATTAATTTACTTTTCGTGTGTTCTTATCACCATGGTTACACTAATGGTAAAGCTTTGAAATGATAATGGAGCTCAATTCCCGGAGCTTTAGTTGGGGACACCAACATGGCCGCCGTTTTTGTTTGGAGACACCAACATGGCCGCCGTTTTTGTTTGGGGACACCAACATGGCCGCCGTTTTTGTTTGGGGACACCAACATGGCCGCCGTTTTTGTTTGGGGACACCAACATGGCCGCCGTGACATCACGTGAAAACACTCTATTACCCACTAACACCCCTCCCTCAATTCCTCAATTTGCTTTGACGAAGTGCTAGGTCTCGAAAAGTTAGCTCGAAAATCTTTCTTACGATGGTTAGCTTACCTTTATCAATTAATTAAAACTTTTGATAAAAGCAAATTCTTGGGGTTTTACTCCCCACCTACGCAAAACAGCACTTTGTTTAGAAACTAACTCTTTCTTGTACAGTGTATGAAAAATGCTGAGAAATTGGAGAAATCCGATCTCTTTTAAAAATAAACCGCAGACCGCAAACCTGATGATCGGCGACTTGTTGCCTTACGCCCTTGTGTGTTGGCTCTATGACGTCGTCAAGTGCCATCCGGGACTCTGCACGCAGCAGCCAATCATTCATCCGCTCCAAGTGTTGATTGAGTAAAATTATATAAAGGTCAAACAATCTGTGGAAGGAGCGAAAAGAGCGAGTTTAAGCATTCAAGTGCACATCAACGAAGATTATGCTATGGTCAGGGAAGAATGAGTCGCACCTGTCGTATTCTGTGTTAATATTTGCCTCAAGCCTTTTCAGTTTGGCCTCTGTGGCATCCATTGTGTCGTTGAAGTAATCTTCCTGTGGCTTGTCAAACTGTTTCTCAGTAATTAACCCCTTTCCTTCCTCCAGGATATCATATAATTTGGATTCGACAGATTCCAACTGAAAGAGCACTTCCTAAATGAGGAAAAGTTTATTTTATTATGTGAACATTACACGAGCAGCACAGTGAATCCTATGTTGCATTTGAATAGGACCAAAAGGTATTGTCTTGTTTGTGTCACCGCCAATCCCGTTAGAATTTACTTTTTGGCCCTGAATCTCATTTTATGTGACTGCAAATGGAGATACATATATTTAGTATCACCCAACTAGTCGACTAATGCAAATGCTGCATTTTGATTGGCTACAGTACTAGAGGACTATTAGTAATAGTCATCGAGTAGCGAAAAGCGTGACGCTTTTTTTCGTTTTATTCCCAAATAAATATATTTTCAACTTGCATTTGCTAACTTTATTATTGCCTTTTCTGTCCGACTAGTTGGGTGATACTAAAACAATTAGACCGTTCGCCCTTAAGGGCCACGGGTCTAATTGTTAAATAGTGACCACTCCTCGAGGGGCCTTTTCAAGGCAAATGAAACGAACAAAACGGAACGACAACTTCGTTTAAAAATCGCAACCGGCCAGAGGCAAACCAGTTAGCTATTTACAAATGCAGCCGAGAAGTACTACCGGGATAAAATACAACAGTGGTCAGAACGGGTCTTGAACCCGTGATCTCCGGATCTTAAAGGTAAGTGCCCTACCAACCAGGCCTCACTACCTCCTATGATACTAACATATTCACTGGCGCTAAGCCCGTAACATGCATAGGTACTATTTGTTGTTTTGGCATAAAAGAACATCATTCGTTAATAAATTTACTTTGTGATGATCCAAAGCACTCTTAGTAGTGTTTAAGTCCATCAGATCTTTGTCTGAGTGTTTTAAGCTGTGTTCCAGTTCAAACAAACTCTGATCCACAGCGTCAAGCTCCTGCCTCAGATAATTCATGCAATCGGGAGAGCTTTTGGAGGTAAAAGAAGATAAAATATATCTGATTAATAGACTGGCTTGGTCATTCATACTATGTTGGGAATTACCTGTACCAAAAAATCTCTCGAAATTTGTGAAACCGTGACAACAACAACAACAACAACAACAACAAAAGCAGAAGACTAGCTTAAATGTGTATGTTATTCTTCATTTTTTTTAGATTTTACTATAATACCTTGAAAATGACCTCGAAGAGGTCGAAAAGTCTTTCTTTCATAGCGCTATTTTTTTATTTAAAGGCTATAAATGAAACCAAGCGCTTATACGCACGACAAATCATCATTAACTATCATATGAATTAGTATAGAAAACAAAAAAGAGGGAAAAACTAAAATAATTTTCTCGGACGGATTACAATGAAAGTAAGTTGGCATGCATTGAAATGCGAAAAAAGAAATAAGCAAATTTCGTGTTTTTGCTTGAGGACTTACTGCTGCACTTTACTAACCTTGAATGGGAGGAACCGTTTGTGTGAGATTGAAAATATTGAACTGGGCCATTATCTTCCTCATCCTTTGCAATATCCTCCTCAGTAACTGAATCAGTTTCATTTGGCTCATCAGATAGTTCTGTGTTCTTTTCAGTCGATATCAACAAACTCTTGGATAAATCAACATGACAAATTTAATTTTCGCAACCTAACAGAGGTATCTTTATCATCAAGTTTGTTGTACTCGCCTAGACAAATGTACGACCTGAGAAATTCGTTAAAACACGATTATGAACGATAATTCGTGACTGAAAAAAGATTATTACATTCACGGTACAAGACATTTTTTCTTCCCCCACGATAAACTTAACCCCGTGAGTGCTCGTAAGGGACTGCCTTTCTTATGATATGTATTGGAACACGAGCACATGTGTTGCCCAAGGGCCCAAATGAAAGAGGCCTTGTACAGGATCTCTGGATACCGTACAAGAGCATCTTACCTCTTCTGTTAAACCTCGCTGCTTTTGAGATACTTCAGAAGGCAGTGCGGGACAAAGATGACAGCTTTTTATGACATATTTCTCTCTTGCCGCAGCTCATTTCCCCTCTCGTTTAATAAATCGTTTGCGAGTGATATATAATCTGCAGGGGATTTACCCTATATTCCTACCCTTGGTGGGTACATTACTTATTTTATCATGGTTGAAAATATTTTGAGCCGGTACATCGGCAAAGATCATTTTTATGTCTGTCAAACAACGACAGGATGTTCAAAGAGCAGAAAAGTGATGCATGAGACCTTGAGTGAGCGTGTTACGGCCAATGACAGGCAAAACATGCTTCACGCGTTTTCTGCACAAAGCGGCGATTGTTTACATTGGGTCAAGATCGACTTATTTGGGCTTTACGACATTCAAATGAAAACTGCTGTATCCCACATACTCGTGTTTTATCTTCTTTGTTTTGCTTGTCTTCTTTCTTGTCCTCCGAAAATTCTTCGCTGTCGTCATCTTCATTGTCATTTACTTCTTTCATCGTTAGACTTGTTTCTCTTTCTGACGGAAATTCTTGAGCCTAAAAACAGACCGAAAAGTTATCCGGTGCAAAAATACAAAGAAGTGTCGTATTTACTAAAAAGGGCTCAGGTCTCAGTCATTTTATGCTCTGGATACTGACGGTAAGGTTTAGCATCTGTGAATACCATCGTGACCGTCTATGAGCAAACAAGACCGTCGTCTCAATGCGCTCGGTCCGCACGCCATGACCTCGGGCCGTCCTAGGGAGTTTAAGAAACGACGACGGCTACGGCAACGACAACTCCATAAAGCAAGAATGTTATTGGTTGAAAGAACTTAAATGATCGTGCTGCACGTGCGGCACGCATTTTTGAACATTTCTCAGCCGTACTCGTCAAAACTACTACGTGAAATGACCACATTTATGGCTTTGACGACAACGTGGACAAACTACCTTGAATCTTTCAGTCTCACTCTTTACTTAAAATCTGTCCGTACCAATCCAGTTTTAGGATATTTCGCCCATATTGAATAATATAAACAAGATGAAATAGTCATGAAATACTTAGAATAGCTCAAACTTGTATTTTGAAGTGAAGTTTTCGTCGCCGTAGCCGTCGTGGTTTCTTAAACTCCCTAATAAATACATGATACTGGTATTTCCCTCTATATCAGAGGATGTAGCGTGAACGTTGGGACTTTATCTTCCTCGTCCTTTAAATAAAAAAAGATGGTACCGACCAGGATAGTCTTTGGATTTTTAGTTTATAAGTAACTATTATCACTTGCAATTGCCATTAGAACTGTCATTTTCAGCCGAGTCTTTTAAAAGTCGTTTAAAAATCCTCGTGTCACTTCTCATCTATTCAAAGCCAAAAGAAGGAAAACCTGCACTTCGGGTGAATTATTCGAATCTTAGCCCCGACTCATGAAGAGCTTAATTTGCTTTCTGTGATTGTTAACTCATTGGATTACTTGCGTCATTGCATCGCGCTAGATTAAAAATCGTTCTAGATTAATCCAGAAATGTAAAAAATAATAAATGTGCACCCTGCGTCTTGTTAAAACACTAATTAGGGAGCTTACGAAACGAGGACGACGACGGCTTCGAGGACTTCATCTAAAAATACGAGTTCGCGTTATTCATATCACTACGAAACTATTTCATGTCGTTTCGCGTCAAAAATGTGTAGTAACTGTCGGGGAATTAAACTGGTATGAGTCGGTTGGAAGCGTAGAAAGAGAACTGAAAATTCATCGTCATGTGCTAACGCCCTCCACAGAACCTTGAATTTGGTCATTTCACGTCGTCATTTAGGAGATGACGGCAAATAAATGTACCAAAATGTAAAGCGCACGTGCAGAGCGTGCAGAGCCATTTTTTTTGCTCACTAAACCTATTGTTTTGTAGCGTCGTCGTTGCCGTCGGCGTCGTCGTTTCGTAAGCTCCCTATTGTCACAAATCTCCATCTCTCAGTGTGTGATATCTTCAGATGTGAATTTGCTGCTTTTAATTGAACAAAAACGCCATCCTACAGCAATCGCGGGCAGCACAAACAAGTAAGAAAAGCAAAGCAAAACTATTATTACGCGAAAACCAGAAGCAACAAAGACAAGAAATGCAAACGAGAATATTTCTATGCATCCACAGAGCATGCTGATTTATTATTGGATACCTTATCTCCGTCTGATTCTTTCGATGTTGAAAATATTGGACTAAAAGTATCCGATAAACTTGAACTTCTCGATGAAAGTGGGTTGGGTATTCGAAATGGTGACACCACAAGAGCTCGTTTCTGAAAACAGAAAGGTTAAATCACTAAAGTTGGAAGAAATGTAGTAACTGGTCGCCATTATTGGAAAATAAGAACGAGTAGGTGAATTGTCTTGATGTTGCGCCGTGTTTGTGTGAATGATTTACTAATCAGTGTTTCAGTTTAAATTTATGTTTTTCAATCAGTGGTAAAGAATGCCCTTATGTACTCGACGTTTCTAGGTCAATGCTTAAACGTTAAGTTTCAACGTACTTTGCACATGCTCGGCAAGAAACCGCTCCTTATCCCTTATCCCTTGCAGGGATGGCGCAGTGGTAAGAGCACTCGCTTCCCACCAATGTGGCCCGGGTTCGATTCCCAGACTTGGCATCATATGTAGCCAAGGTAACCTATTATTACAATTATGACCTCACCTTGTTTGGTGAGCCGTAAAAATCTCGAACAAAAATGTATTTTTCAACTGGACACACTCTATCCACACGGAATCGATGAACGCCTCTCATTCCATTAATATTTTCACAAATTCACGTCATCCTGTTTCCACCACTAGCAAAGCTCCTTCGCACACATATAAACCTACAACAACCACAATTCCCCTATTCGCTCCGACGAAGGGCTAACGCTCGAAACGTCAGCTTTCCAAATCTTTCATGGTGGTTATTCGACCTTTATTAACTCGTTTGATAAAATCAATTTCTGTTGTTTCATATGGTACCATAACATTGCTATTACGTGATACATTGTTGCAGCGCCAATCGTTCTAAAGACAGTTGAAACTGGTTTGAAACTGGTTTGAGCCACATTAAAACTATTGTTGAACGATAAACTCTACTTATATAATCTGTTATACGTCTTTGACCAATTAAAAATCTGCAGTATTACTCTGTGTAGGATCGTTTTTCAGTATCTACGTTACTTTCACCTCTTGAATATGAATGCTTTGTGGAAAACCGGAAATATGAAGTATTCTGTCTTCTCCAGCGTCTTTGACGGATGTGGCGTCATGAAATACGTCATTGCTCTTTTGGTCACGGGTGTAGGTGGTGATGGATTGAAACTGATCATGCTGAGTGGTGCTTGATGATTGCGATGTTTGCTGATGTGACGTTATTGTCTTCAATTCATATTCAACCTAGAATACGAATTGAAATACTCCAGAGAAGTCTTATTGATGACAGCGTGCAAGGCGAAATTAATTAAATAAACTTCTTTCTATTTGTTTAAGAGACACACAAGTGACGCATAAAAAGTAGAACATTGATTTCTGACACACATAACCTCGTAATTCCTGCAATTGATTCGGTGTAACTACACATCAACAGATTAAAAGAAACACTTATCGGAACCTGAAAATAATCTTGGCTGAGGAACATTGACTTGACTGCAAAGATTTTGATCTTAGAAAAATAAGCACCTGAAGGCAGAAAGAGTTCTAACAACGTGTTTGAAAATTGAAAAGACTTTTAGAGGGTGGAAACTAACGAGGGCAGGAATTAAAGAATTCAAAACGCACTCAGAATACTTGATAGCAGTGTCACGGCGTCTTATTTGGTGTCTCTAATATATTGTAGCCAGGTTTCCACAGAATTCCGCGGCGATCATGAAATTGCATTGTATTGAACAAGTAATATTGAGTTGTAAGTTTGTTGTGAGGTGATTTATTGCCAAACTAACCTTCAGTGTGGGTTGTATTGCCTCTTCCTTCTCAGTTGTCACAATAGTTCTCTCTCCAGATCTGGAAACTTGATACAGGTATAAATACGATAGGAACAATGTGATCACCCTCTTATCCGGTATATCGGTGTTGAAATCTGGACAATAAAAGTCAGATGGGGCGGGGTTACCAGTGAGATCGATGTAAAATTGACTAAAAATAAAAATAATGTAAAACATAATGTTTTCTTAGCAGAGTTAGTTTTTGTCAATATAGGAGGGGGACATGCAAAAGCATTTATTTAAACAATAAAACAGTCCACACAATCATCTTTTCAATTTGGATCCCTCCGTCAAGAGGGCAAACAAATCATGAATGAGTATGGCAATTGTTTAACTTAACCCTTTTGAAATTTGCAAATATAGGTTTTCCGAATTTATTTTCGTAATCAAGATCAAACTCGCTATTATGATAAGAATTAAGCTGCATCAGTTGGGTTATTTCAATAAAGATTTTTTGTTGTAGTCTTCCTATGACTTTGTCGATCTTGCTCATGTAATGTTTACCTTCAGCCTTAAATAGAGACGGCACGTCATAGGTTGCACTTGCCAGGTCAAGAGCATGCGTAAGGCGTTTATTCACGCCCATTAAACAGATCGCCTCGATTTCAACCAAAGAAGGACTGAAAGATAAAAGATGTGGATATCCAAGTCATTTCACCGATCCAGGATTTTTAACATCTACATTGACGATCTTGAAAACAACATTGAAACCAACGTAAGGACATGTAAGTACGCTGACGATTACACCATCTACTCGTGCATACAACCTGATGACATCAGCCATATGCTGTACTGGATTCTGTGTGTGCATGGGTGGACGATAACAAGATGGCGATCAACTCAAAGAACTCAAGGATAAAGACACGCGGATCAACTTTCGTCAAACTTCAGAACCCCCAATGCTCCAAATCGGATCAACTACCGTCGAGAGAGTTCATCATTTCAAGCTGTTAGGAGTTTGGTTTCAAGATGATCTTAAATAGAACGCGCATGATGAGAACACTACCAAAAAATTTTCGAAGCGGATATTCTCCCTACGAGAGTGCAGAAGAGCGCGATTACCTACAGACATTGGCCTCAGTATCTATACCACCCTAATAAGACCCATCTTGGAATATGTGCTCCTGTATTGGAAGGAATTCCTTCCTACTGGAAAGACGAGGTGGAGCGTACCCAGAAAAGGTGTTTTAGACTCATTCGTTTCCCAACATACAGTCAGTTACCGTTCCTCGAGTCGAGAAGAAATGGAGCTACTACTCAAGAACGGAATAAGATCAGCAATGATAACAGCCACATGCACCCCCGGCCCTACCGGATTTTTACATTATATTATGTTAATTTAGTCGAGATGTCAACGGCAGAATGTCTTGTTCAGCGACAAAATTATTAACGCCGTTCATGATGAAGAGGGACAGATGGTAGAACCTTTAACTTTTAATTGCAAGAACAATGGTGGCCAGAATATCATGATCAGACCGGCAGTAACGGAACTAAAATATTGCATTAGTTCAGGCTGATATGACGTCGCTGCAGAATCAGTTTTATCCACGAGTCCAAGAGTAAGGCACTTCCCAACTGATCGCTAGTTTAAACGTAATTTTAACTTGCCTTGATGTCAACAAATGGGCACAGCTCTTGCTTCCCTGGGGGACTAGAGGTTTTATGGCTTGGTCGCTTTCACATAAGTTTCTTTCAAATTATATGTAGAGCCTGCGATGACCTTTTTAACTTTCATTTCAAGTGTCGATTTCCTTGCGCGTTTTTATTTTACCACTCGAAGCATAAACTTCACGTAATTGCACAGCATGATCTTTTCACCTAAAACAATAACAGTTTTCATTTTATTTTACTTCTAGCACCTTCTCGATCAACAGTTGGCTTAGCTTACTTGAAGGAGTGGAGAATCAAATTTAGCAGTAAGCCATCCGCCCAGCTGCTTGTTAGATCAGAAACATCTCTATTCTTACTGTTTCTGTCAAGGAATCAGAAACAAATCTGAATTAGAAGAATGTCAATCAATCAATCAATCAATCAATCAATCAATCAATCAATCAATCAATCCATTATCACACTTTTAAGATGGTCAAAATGACTCAATACCCTTTTATCTGCCCCTGACACCAGGCAATCAACTTTTTGTCCACACTGAAATCTTCAGGATCCGGTTTGATGGCTTCGTTTATCTGGACAAAACGTGAGGCGATTAGCACGACATTCGAAAGAGTGAATGGTTTTATTTAGTTCTTATTAACCGAGCGGGAGGTCTGTTTGGGAGAATCTTGACCGAGGTCGCCAGTACAGACCGAACGCAGTGAGGTCTGTACCAGCGATCGAGGTCAAGATTCTCCCATACAGACCGACCTAGCTCGGTTAATAAGAAGTTTACAAGAACAATTTAATTGGTTTAATGTAACTGGTTTGTACTAACTGACATTTTGTTTGCGAACGGCGATGAGCTGAACTTAATTCTGTCAAAGTTTGCTCGTCATCCTCTCTTTTGTCATCATGCTGTTTGGCACTTCCATAAATAAATATTGGTAGAAGAAAATACTCAATATTTTTGCATTTTAGTTTGCATCTTTTCACCCCAAAACATTACCCGTCTAGATGCCGGTCTAGATGGGAAAATCTAGACCGCGGTCAATATCGATTTTAGCCAATCAAATTCGTGAGTTTTGTAGTTCCCAGTCCTCGTGACACAGAGCCATATAATAATGTTAAATATAACATTGAAAACCACCGAAAAAACTTGCGCATGCATGAGCAACTGAAAAAGACACAAAAGAGTAGTATTGAAACCAAATCTGCGAGTGAGGTGCAAGTTAGCCAGAAAGAGTTGATCATCATAACAATCTTGCTGATATTTATGGTGCCAATTCAAATGACCTTGTTGACGAATTATAAGTCAAAATCATCATAGATCTAGGATCATGAGTTTTATTCCGAGAACAAAATTTATCGCATTGAATGAAGACCCTGCAATAGAAAGAACGTAAAAGCCCACCATTCAATGAGTGAACAAAATGTAAGTCTTGCATGATTTACCTGAAAACGCAGAATAATGCTCCACACCAAGACGAGAATAGCTTTTTCGTCTCCCGCTGTAATTTCACTGGCGATTATGCCTGTTGGTTTAACCTGGTGTCATAAAATCCAATATTAATTGCAAAATAATTTTGCAACAATCAATATTGCTTGCATTAAACAGCCCCCAGAAGAGCCATGAACAGTGCTTGTTAGGCACATAGCTTTAACACTAGGTTTAACTTTTCTTGCAGAATGACATACTATTCCAAAAGCGAGAACAAAATATGCAAATTTCATCTTAAGGTTTCAAGGAATAATGTAAGTGATAAGATCAAGATCCTCCACGTAAAAATCTTAAGGAAAAGCTTAAGTCGATTCGATTCGTAGAATTTATAAACATTATATTTTTTGGCTTTTCTTTGTTTAGTTCTGGCATCCTTAGCCTTCTAGATCTTTTGCTGATTTCGTGTTTCAAGTTGTGTAGTCGCGCACCCGTGTGTAACGGTGTGGTACCTGACCCTAATCAATTGGCTTTCCTATCTTTTTAGCCCTCTATATACGTACGCTTATTATGGGCAGCCTCTACTCTCTCCATATTTCATACAATCTCTCTCATGTTATCACTTGTAAATTGTCGGCTACGAATAAAGCTGTTGTTTTAATGGTGAACGTCACCCGTAGCAAAGGAGTTGGAGCTTTTCAACGTGCCAAGGGCAAAGAGAGTTTCGATTGTAATCATAACCATTAAAATTTTCTCAAATTTGAATTAAAACTAAAATATTCAAGCTTTGCATGAAAAGGTCAGCTCGTAAATTCGGCGGCGTTGAGTTTCGAGTCCTTTAGTTTCTTTAAAGTTTTCATTTTCAGGGGAAAAATCCGAAGAGATGCTATTTCCAAAGCTTACACCCAAACGTTACATCAAGCGAGCATTTCTCCCTTTTGCTCGACACAGAGAACGCAAAGCAATCGAAAACAAGTGATCGAAAGCGACGTTCTAGGTCGGACTTTCGAGCAAAAGAGAGACCGCTCGCAATCTACGTAGAAATAATTTATTTTGACAGTAAACAAGATGTGAGTCATTGGGTAACTGTCAATTAAGGGGCGAATACAAAGCTACATACAAAGTTGGAGGACAACTTCCTTTTTGCCTTCATCAGGCTCACTTCATCTTGTAGTACAAAATAATACAATTAACTGGATAACCTGCGATCAGACGTTTCATTTCTTGGGGTTGAGCTGTTTGAAAAAAAAAAGTCAATTTTGCCTTTTCATAGTCCCTCTGTCTCTTTTGCCCCCTCAAAAAGGAACGCCTACCGCAGGGTAGTTTACCGGACATTACTTACTAAACTAACATTGTAATGTAGTAGAAGGCGCATGACCTCTTGCACATTCCTAATTTGGTTAATTCGCTTACTGCATGGCTCAGCCCTGGTCACGTGAACCCCAAGAAGCACTTCGAGAAGCGAAATGAGCACCAGGCCATCTCTCAATTCACCAACAAAATCCGTAACTTCGATGCGAGGGTTCGCCTATTAGATTGGATCAAGAATTTCATAATATCAGACTAGTATGCCACAAGGTAGGAAATTTGCCTACAAGATAGAACAATTGTAAAACGGTTTGCGGGTTGATTTGATGCATTAAGTAACCATTTTGCCCATCAAAAAGACGATTATTTAAAATGTATTTTGAATTGATCATGTATTCGAAGTGTTCTCGGTTATGTCAAAAGAATATATTAAGGACTTGAAAAAATGCATCAGGCTGAAACAGTGAAAATAACGGTAGTTTCATTTTCGTAGACCAAGGAGGTTAAAGTCCGAAGTTTCGTAAGTTCGGATTGAGACCCGTTTAAACGTGACATCGTTTCTTCAATGAGTCTAAAAGTGGGTGAGCTCATCTGAATTTTTTTTCTCCAGCATCCTTCTAGAAGTGTCTATTCTTGCGAACTGACTTTCTCGGAAACTATTTCGAGAGATTCAGCAATCGATATGGGGGATCTGGGAGCGGCTATGCATTAACAAGAAACATCAGACAGAAATTTACGTTTTGCCAAAAATCAGGGAACTTCTTTGATTTCTAGCTAATTTCTCTAGTGTTATCTATACTGACATGTCGGACTCAAATCCTCTACAAGGAGAGAGAGAGAGAGAGAGGAAACGGGGGGGGGGGGGAGGGAGGGGGAGAGGGAGGGAGGGATAAGATAATTTACATATGACAAATAGCAGCCTGCCGTTTGACGTTTCCCGTGATTAAACGCGCCGCTAGGTCTCTCTATTGTCCTGGAGCGTTCACACCACAAGGGTGGCGGAAGAATGACGGAATGAACCCTTCAATGAATGCAACAAGCCCCTTCACCTGAATCATTAAACGTCAAGTTAAACCAGGTATGTCTATACCTTAGCCAGCTGCACGTTGATCCATTTAGTGCAGATTCTCTTGTGCCTTTTTATCTGGCCGGCTGCGGAGAGAAACAAAGACCAGAAACTTCTACGAACGTATACAGATTGGACTTATAATTACATAGGCGATCAGTACTGAAAATTCTCGGCGATCATTTGTTGCACTTGAGGTGATTATATACCACTTGTTAACCGAGAGTGAGGTCATTACAGGGAAATCTCAGACCGAGGCCTTGATGTATTGACCGAGCGATAGCCAGGTCAATCATCAAGGCCGAGGTCTGAGATTTCCCTGTAATGACCGAACGGACGAGGTTAATAAGTTATTTATTATATGGCCTTTTTTTTGGTCAGTTTGGCCTGTTCAGTTTGTCCTTTGGATGATAAAACTCGCTCTCGCTGTGGCTCTCTTCGTCGCTCATACTAAAGAAATATCTGTATGCTAGTTTTTCTTTCAATTATTGAAAATATAGTTGTACTTTGTCCATATTTTTTGTTGTTTTCGTCCACTCGCTCATAGCTTCAGTTCTCTCAACTCAAAAGAGCCGTCGAGCCGAGAAAAATTTTCATGTCCGGTGATTACAAGAAAATCTTGCCCGCTCAGGAGCCAATCAGAGCGCGCGTACTATTGTAGCCATATAATAATACGCGATGATCGCCTAAGCGGTTTTTTTCATTCGAGGTGACAGACGAAGAAATAAATTGTTTTAAAGAAAATGCATATTTTTCAAATAATCACCTATGTAATTATTATAAAACAATTATTCACTTCAGGCTAGGTGAATATCGATGACTAAAAACTGAGTCGATAAAACCTCAACTTTGTCTCGGTTTTTAGTCATCGATATTCAAATCGCCCTCAGCGAACTAATTGTTAAATATTCGTTCTCGCATGTATGCAACCTCATCGCCCATAAAGCAATGTGACTGAACACACAGAAAGAAAGGCACTCATAAGATATGTAGTATACGTGGAGTTTACGGAGTGCGACTTATTTCCAGTGCAACGAGGTAATAATTAGAAACACACACACTAGATCAGAAAAAGGGTCAGAGGCTAGGCTCATGCACAGAATGAAAACCAACCATCTCACTTCTCCCTTTAGCGTGATATCGCACCAACTCGACCGCAAAGCTTAACAATTGTGATTAAAATTAATTACGGAAACTATCGGAGAGTCCTACGCATCTCGTATTTTTGTGGCCGCGAGTCCCTGGTTCGATCTCCGTTTCCCCGCTGAATGTTTAATGCAGTCAAACCAAACCAGTATAAACATAAAAACCCAAATTTTTAATGTCTTATGGAAGGATTTTGTTTTTGGACCTGAATGCACGCGACAACATAATTATCTTAATTTATGATAATTTATTTTATACGCTTAACGTCAAAAACATTAGTCGAAATCCTTTAAATAGTTCACTTGTTTTCAATGAATGTGTGGTTTTGAAATATTCACTTAAACTTTATTTCGATGTTGCTCTACGGTGCAATAAATAATGATAAAAATATTCAAATTCATTTGTTTTGTCATTAATTTAAAATATAATTCTGCTCAGTTTGTAACAATATGAAATACTATGAATCATAACATCTTATCTTTTCTTTTCATAGTTCGTTTGATTAAAAGTCGAAGAGAACATAAAAACCAATAATCGAATCCTTGTTTGTTGAGGGGTCGTGGGTTGAGCTGCATGGTATGGAATGTATTGAAAACCGTGGCAAACATTTACAGTCAGAGGTCACTGTTTCAGTCGTCTAGAACAATACTTTCTGTCCATGATGGCGAGCAGAATAAATGGACTTTATTAAATGCTCGATTAATCCCGAACGGACAAAAGCGCCATTTTTTCCCATGTTCTATATATATATTGGCACCATTAAAATGTTCGAGGTAAAGACTACTAAACTTTGCTGAGGTCCTTTAGTAAGATGGCTACTGAATCTGGCGGATTCATAATTATCATCTTCAATGTCAATTTTTTTGCCTCCATAAGAAAAAAATATCATAAGATTAGGGTGTATAGCAATTACATCTCAATTGGAAGCACATCGACCTTTTGTGGTAAAACCTTCCAAGTTTGGGAGTGAGACACATAGAGGTGAATATCAAATAAACGTAGGAAACAGCATAACAAAATCCGGGAATCAGCGAGAATGGAATGATTAAGCAGTGCTTTACAAAACCGATCATTTCGAGATCAGAGTTCAGCGTGATTTCACACCAATTCGACCGCAAAGTCACTTAACAATTGTGGCAAATGGCGGTCATTAACTTCAGTCAAAGTACGGGTACATCACTATTGTGAAAATCAAGTTTACCTTCCAAGGGTATGTAGTCTTCATTCGTGGCCATTTTCTATCCTTTGCAAGTCAGCTTCCTCGCATTATCCGATTGTAAGATTATTGATAGCTACTTTCCCTCGAGGTTCGTGCAATTCAAAACTGTCGATCAGGGATTCTTAAATGAAGAACCTGACTCCATGTTTTTTTTACCCTTGTGA
>NC_090888.1:72336547-72356547 GCF_036669925.1 Montipora capricornis | reverse complement strand
CAAACGAAACAGTGTTTGTACTCGGAACATTCAGTAACAACTGATTAGAGGATCCTAGAAGTCGCGTAGGAACATATCTGTCAAGAAGGTCGGAAATATAGCCAGGTGCGAGTCCATTCAGTGCTTGGTATGTAGTTACCAAGATTTTGAAGATGCGTTGTTTGATGGGGAACCAATGCAAATTAATTAAGAGAGGTGTAACATGCTCAAACCTCCTTTTATTAAATACCAGCCTTGCAGCGCAGTTTTGTACCAGCTGGAGCCTTTGCGGTATGCCATAAAGTAGTGAATTGCAGTTGTCCAGCTTGCAGGTGATGAAAGCGTGAACCATCGTTCTGGTGCTTTCAGTAGAAAGGTATTTCCTTATGCGAGATATATTGCGCAGATGGAAAAAAGAAGCTTTACAGATTGCAATAACTTGACCTTCATAGTGCATATGTTTATCAAAAAACACACTGATGTTTCTGGCAGAATCTGAGGAGCTGATCAAATCATTGCCAATCAAAATGGGGGAAGCAGCGGCCAAGGACGAAAATGGGAGCCGAAAACGAGGAGTTCTGTCTTATCAGAGTTCAGTTTCAGTCGATTTGAGGACATCCAATTACTAACGTCACTGACGTAAGCTTCTAATCTGGTGGTAGTCAAATGGCCAGGTAGGTTCGAGTCAAACGACATGTATGTTTGCGAATCGTCCGCATAGAAGTGGTATAACATGCCATGTTGCTTCACAATGTTTCCCAAAAGTGAGGTGTACAAAAGATAGAGGATAGGCCCGAGAACTGACCCCTGTGGCACGCCATGATGGCAGGGGATAACAAGATAAAGTTTGACCACGGACAGACACATACTGGTGACGATCCCTGAGGTAAGATTGAAACCACGATAACGCACTGCCTCGAATACCAAAGTGGATTTCAAGACGATGTAATAATAAGGCAACAGATCTGCTGTCATCAATCGCTTTGAAAATATCATCATGAACTCTGAACAGGGCCGCGGTCTCGGTACTATGAAGAACCTTATAAGCCGATTGATAGGTTTCATCCAGGTTGTTAGTTTCAATATAATTGACAAGCTGAAAACAGATGGTTTTCTCAAGGACTTTTAAGTCCTAAACGGAAGTTTACACACTGGTCTAGTTTCAATATAATTGACAAGCTGAAAACAGATAGTTTTCTCAAGGACTTAAGAAATAAACGGAAGTTTACACACTGGTCTAGTTTCAATATAATTGACAAGCTGAAAACAGATAGTTTTCTCAAGGACTTAAGAAATAAACGGAAGTTTACACACTGGTCTAGTTTCAATATAATTGACAAGCTGAAAACAGATAGTTTTCTCAAGGACTTAAGAAATAAACGGAAGTTTACACACTGGTCTAGCTTCAATATGATTGACAAGCTGAAAACAGATAGTTTTCTCAAGGACTTAAGAAATAAACGAAAGCTTACACATTGGTCTAGTTTCAATATAATTGACAAGCTGAAAACAGATAGTTTTCTCAAGGACTTAAGAAATAAACGAAAGCTTACACATTGGTCTAGTTTCAATATAATTGACAAGCTGAAAACAGATAGTTTTCTCAAGGACTTAAGAAATAAACGGAAGATTACACGCTGGTGTAAAGTTCTTGAAGCTTTCAGAGTCCAGATTACTTTTCTTAATTTTAAGCAACGGTCGAATCTGAGCAGTTTTGAAGCACTGAGGTACACAGCCAGTAGCCAGAGAACGATTGACATCTTCAGTGATAACGGGTGTCAACACAGACGCGGGACAAGGTTTCAATACAGGTGCAGGAACAGGATCGACATCATAACTTTCAACTTTAGAGCTAGTAAGATCGGATATTTTCATAGAGGATACCAGTCAAAAATCTGTAATTTCATGTGGGTTATCATCACAACATATTTTTAAATTGCGAGGCGGTGTCTCAGCGAGCACACGCGCACGAATGGACTCTATTTTGTCTACGAAGAAATTCTTGAAACTTTCTGGAAGTTCTGGGTCGAAGGAACTTGATGGAAAACGAGGCACAGTTTTACGGTTCATCATGAGGTGGTCAATGGACTGCAATAAGCAGCGTTGGTCGCTCTCGTTATCCTCAATAATGGTGTCAAAGTAGGTCTCTAGCAAATTTGATTATCTCATTGACCAAGCCGCACTGTTCAGTATATTGTTGATGGTCACTATCAGACTCAATAGCACGCCATTTTCGTACCATGGTGTACTTGGACGTACAGACACAGATCGTTGTTTTAGAGGAGCATAACTGTTTTTAAACAGTTTATTAAAATAACGAAGAAAGTGTATTATTATAGCCTGAGACCAGATCAGGTAAATCCATATGCTGATAAGATGTAAGTAAATCAAAGCCCTGAAGATCACAGCGGAAGGCATCATATAATCAACAGAACGTAAATTGCGACATAGTATCACTTCCTTGGTAGGTCATTGTTTGGCCAGCCGGAGTTTGCACCGCACTGCGGGGTGATCAGAAATACCAGGGACGGAAATAACAAAATCAGCAGCAATATCTTCCCCCTGTCTGGTAATAATCAAGTCTAGCGTATTACCGTTGACATGTGTGGCAGAAGTTACATTCTGTGTTAAATTATAAGACTGAATAAGGTTAATAAATCGTTGTGACGGCCTATCGTCGGGAGAATTCACATGCACATTAAAGTCGCCAGTCAGGAGGAGGTGGTCAGATGAAGTTGCTAAGTGCTCAAGATAATTAGCACACTCGTTTAGAAATAGCGAACAGCTAAGACTAGGAGGTCTGTAAACCGCCACGAGTCGAACAGGAATTCCATCTGATCTGAACAGTAATTCCACGAGGGAGACATGTTGAGGACCATTTGGCGACTGCTCAACTTTGAAATGGTCTTTTACCACAACACCAACTCTACCACCATTTGAGTCAAGCCTAGGTAAATGGTAGAAAACAAAACCGCTAGGGCAGATATCATGCGTGTAATTATCATCAGACGCATCTCCATGAAGCCAGGTGTCCGTTACGGCCAATAAATCAATAGAGAGCTTTAGATTCTAGTACGAGAACGACTACGAGTACGAGATTTTCCCATAGAACAACACTGAGCGCGCGCAAACCAGCGTCATTTCGGCGGGAAAAACTTGATATCGTCGTGTCAAAACAAGTCAACAACACGGTAGCAATTTTGCATTTTTTGATTAGCAAAAAGGCTCATTTACCAGCAACAAGAATAATTGAGCAACCTATAGTACTAACGAAGAGTAAGAGTAATCGTACGGGTTAAAAATTTTCCAAGTATCTTTGCTCAGAAACGGGTAGTCAAAACTCGTACTCGTTCTCGTCCTCGTCTTAGAATCTAAAGGTCCCTAGTGTCTGAGTCAGAGACGAAATTCTGGATGATGAGTGACTTGTTGCGGATAGATCAAGAATTTAGTAAGCAGAAGGCTCAAAAGAACACCATTGCTCATTGCTCCCTACCCTGTGTCCATCCATTACCATACCCAGAAATTTTCTTCAAGGAAAAACCCCTTTTAGCCCCCTTAACAATTGATGATCAACCGCTAGAAGTGGTAACCTGACATAAGGTCCTGGGGCTTATTATTCAGAATGACTGAAAGTGGAATGAACACATCGCATCAGTACGGTTGCTAAGGCATCGAAATGCTTGCATATTCTACGTGTTTTACGTCGGGGCGGTGTCCCAGCAGCTGACCTAGTCTCAATTTATGTGTCTTTGACACGCTCTAGTTTGGAATATAGCTGCGCAGTCTGGCATTATGCTCTTCCTTCCCATCATGTTGCCTGAACAGCTCGAAAGAGTCCAGAAACGAACTTTGGTATTATCTTCCCCAAACAAACCTACAGCAGGGCACGTAAACTTGCTGGCTGCCCAACTGGTTGGACGTTCGCCGCAATGATCTTTGTATTAGAACATTAAAGAAAATTGTCGGGAAGGGCCCTCCGGCACAAAGCAGCTGACAATGACGAGGGTGAGCGCGCATGGACGTACGATGAGAAAATCTACCCACAGAACCCTACATAAGTGTAGAACGGAGCGGCTTAAAAGACTCTTTTTTCCTAGTGCAATAATTTCTTTTAATTCGAATATTTAGAATCTACATTTTTATATAATCTTTTTATTCAATATGTAATTCATTTTTAAATGCGAAAACGTGTTTCAATAAACTATTATTATTACTTGAACAACAAAAAAAAAAAAACCTGTACAGGGTCGAATATGTATATTTTCCCTTGTTTATCTTGTAGTAACTCTAACTTGTCTAGAACCTTACCGGGTTCCGAAAAAGGGTTTTCCAAGCAAACGTGTCAATGTCAGCCACGGTTATGTTCATCACCTTGTTCTCTTTATTCCTGTAGAGAATTGAAGTTCTTTATACTGAATTACACCGTACTGCCCGGTGTAGTGAACGCAATAATTTTCCCCCCTTTTTGAGGGGAAAAACATTATCCGGAATTATCAAGCTACCAAAAAAGCAATGAGTAAAAATCATGGTTATTTTGCTTGAATTAATAATGAACTCTGGATAGCAAATTCAACTGAATACTTTTCTGCCGTTATGTTATCCGGGCGGTATTTGATCCACGGGAATCGCAAATTAATTAGTGTGATAAAACACCTTTGGTTAAAGGATTTTTAACAATGCGAAGCAACATTAACATATAAGTCATCCGAGTAATGTGTATATGACTATACACTCATTGAAGCTGAAAAACTGTCAGCACTGTCGACGTAGAAGAAAATTTAACTCAGCAATGAACACAGCAAAATCTATAGAAGAGAAAACAGGTTAGGAGAACGTTTTAAACAGTTTACGTATGGAAATGGGCTCTATCTTGTTCTCACAGGTTACCTCATCTTCTTTGAATTGCGCATTGACGGTACGAATTGTAAGGTTGATTCAGGAGGCGTCACTAGTTGCAGAAAAGTTTTAGAAAACTTAGAATGTTTCAGGCAGAAAATCGTTAAATTGCACTTCAATTTCAATGCAGTAACTTGTTGGTTGACACCGGCTGACGACTTGGCTGAAAGCCAAGAGAGAAAGAAAGAGAGAGAGGGATATATCTTTTCAACAGCAAAAAAATGCTAGTATGGTCGCAACCAGTGTAATCATGAATCACAATAATATTTTGCATTGTCTTTCCATCAATCTGAACTCGAGAAGCGGGAACCTTAACTAGGAAAGTAGTCGGAAGTATGTCCTCAACCCGATGAGATCTCCACACCTCCACGATTTCGCACGAAGACTTTTGTACTTGAATGGCGCCGGCTGCAAACATTTGTGATAGCTGGTGATTGCGTTGGGACCCTGAAAATGAGTTTCAGATTACCAGTCAGATGCAAATAATTACGAAAAAATGATATTGAGACTGTTCGACGTGGCCTGTTAATTTTCGGTAAAAAAGCTTATTTGTCAGTAATTAGTCTCGAAGGCGAGCAAAACGGGACTAACAGCAGGAAAAATAGGGTCAAACCAGTTACGCTAACCATGCTACTAACCAAGAAACTACACTGTAATATTTATCAAGTGATTTCAACTCACATACTAAAAGCTCTAAAAGGAAAGTGTTGAATCGGTGTCCGGCTTTCGACGAAAGACTACCATTGTCCATTTTGTTCTCGCAAACTTTTCAAAAACTTCTATCTTGCAATTGTGAATTGTTTATGTTTCAAAATCCTTACAAACACCATTTCCGATCTCTTGGCGTTTATATTCAAATCATGTTCGCTATTGTTGTTATCACAATGATAATAAAAAACCTCATTAGCATAATCACGGTCTATGAATAATTAAAGAGAGACGGCAGGATAATTCCTACATTAGCCGTTTAAGTACTGTTCAAGGATACTTGTAGCTCCAGCATGGACGAGGAAGAAGCTCAATGGGTTCGTCAAACCTCGATCCGAATGAAGCAAAAGAGAGAGGACAGGGCAGGTATTCAACTTAGGTATTCAACTCAACTTAGGAAAGCTGAGTGATTAATGATTAGTTAAGTTAAGATCACCGCTTCGTTTACGTGATCAACGTATTCTGCTAAGTAACTATTACTATTAAAGTATGTTTCATGAAATTAGCGGAGAGTTCGTTTGTTATTTTGGGGAGCAAGAAAAACTTGACTCGAGATTTCGGCGTATAAAATAACGCTATTATTGCTTGATTCTGGTGTGTTGCAAACAATTTCATTAATGAACGTAACCACAAAAGTTAAATCTCTACGGTAGTCTATAAACACGACAAACAACTCTGCAAACTACAAGCTTCCCCACAGTTTTGCTCTCGGGACGTCAAGGCATTATCATGATGACAAACGAGTAGCAGTCATTTGATCATCGAAGAACGAGAGAGATGATGCGTAGAATTCGAGATAAAAAGGATCGTAATAATAAAATGATAACCCCTCAAAGATATTCCTTAAGTTTTCAACCACTCTGGGACAAGTCCTGTTTCAGAATATACAAGAATATTTATTCCATCAAAGTTTCGCCATTCAGCGTCCATTCAGAATGAAATGGGCACACTTTAATGTAGTTACCGATTTAAAAGAGTTCAGAGTGAAACTCGACAGAAATTAAAATTCTGAAGACGTATTCATGATTTCGTTAGCTGTGAGCTTGGGTTATGAATGGAATGTTTAAACGCAGCTCCGCAGCTACGATGTTCACAGACAGCTTCGGCTCTGTGAACAAATAGAAAATACTCGGTGGATGATCTCAAGGTGAGCTACTCTTTTAATTCGCTGTTTTGTCTGATGCTCCGCGGGTAAAGAGAACAGATTTGACGTCCTTTAATAGCAAACATCATAACAAAGATGTGTAAATCAGTTGCAATCATTAAAACTAATAGTTTATTGATGATCAGACTCACAAAGTTTTTTTAACTGAATGTTTTGAAATGTTAATATCAAGCCTTCTCTTTGATGTTTTTAGAATACAGAAAGAGAAATGAAAAAGACAAGGGCGAACAGCTTTTGTTCGTGCAGTACATCATGCGTGCCGAATATCTTCCTATTCATTCGCTAGTTGAACGCATGATGGTTTGACTTTACGTGACAACAAAGGGTACTTGCACTTTAATTGTGGCTTTCTTACATTTTGACAGCAGGCATGTGAAGAATTTTAGAACATGCTATATTATGGGCAATATCACAAATATTGTTTGATAAAGATTAAAGCATTCAAAGTCGATATTTTAGTAAATCATTCAGTAAAATAAAAGAATTAACGAAAAGAGAAAGGAGGCCGAAAAATCTTTAGACAAGGAACATTAATATTATTCCTTTGAGTGCTATTGTACGTATGCCCAGTGTAGCGCAAAGACGTTCAAAAATGAGAAAAGAGAATGCTTTTGTTATATAACGTTTGAAAGTAATCTTTCCCTTTCAGATAAACAAATAAACCCTTAAAAGAACTTTTAGTTTCAGCATTTTTTGACAGTTCAGTGGTTCATACATTAGTCATCTACATACACTGTACCCATACAAGGTCTTTGGGGTGGTATTTGGAGGTTTTTTTTCGGGTAAATCATTAGTGAATCGCCAGTTTGAACTCGAAACTAGTCCTATATCATTCTTTTGGCAACAAAATTATAGCAAAATATCAAATGCCGATTCAATCCGCGAGCATGGGGCGGATAACTATAGCTATATATTAAACTGTCGAAGTGATCCATACATTTTTTTATGTTAGAAATTCTTTTCATAGGTCTGGAGTTTTTCTATGTGAGTTTTATTTTTTATCGTAGGTGAAAGAGAAAACCTACACCGTAAAACCTTCACCAAATGGATGAATGCCAGGCTTGCTCAGGTAGGAGTAACGACCGTGTTTTCTCGTCGGAAAATATTCCTTCTTCTTGGCGCCAGAATATTTTGGAACTATCTCTAGTGTCAATATTCAAAATCAAAATAATTATACAATTAAGACCGCAATCAAGATGTCAAAAAGTAGGATTAGAATTAGCCTCCTGATAACGATTAATAAGTTCCAGGTGCATGAGTTAATTAATGGCGGGCTTAAATTGAATGTATATATATATATATATATGTAATAAGGAAATAACTTCTTGAGGCATATGTGTTTCTAATCGGTTTTATACTTCAAACGTTTCGCCGTTTAGAGCTTCGTCAGTGAATGAAGATTATGAGTACAAGATTGCTTTATGTAAAAAACTTAGTACAATGGTGGAAAGTCAAGGCTCATTAATTTGATGGTGTTAATCTAGATTTAGAGCTCGTCCATTGCAACCATTCATGAGGTTCTCATGCTTGCGGATTTCTAGCGCTTCAATGATTTTACGCGTGCAAGAGATATCTTGCATAGATGGTTTGTTATGATCGGACAGGTCTAGATATCATCACAGTACACTATATTAATGGCTCCTCATCATCAAGAATATTCACGCCGCCCAAAGAAAAACAATGCTGCCCAGATCCCTGTGATACGTGCGGCTCTTCAACAAGAACTAACCAATGCCTAACAAAAAACTGTGTATACAAAATCAAATGCTCGCACTGCGACACGGTTTACATCGGCGAAACAAGTAGAACTATCGGATCCAGAATAAAAGAACATATCAGAATGGTGAAACAGACGGTTTATTCACATTTGATCAACCATAACAAACCATCTATGCAAGATATCTCTTGGGGAATCCTCCACAGGAACATCCACGACATCCGCACGCGTAAAATCATTGAAGCGCTAGAAATCCGCAAGCATGAGAACCTCATGAATGGTTGCAATGGACGAGCTCTAAATCTAGATTAACACCATCAAATTAATGAGCCTTGACTTTCCACCATTGTACTAAGTTTTTTACATAAAGCAATCTTCATTCACTGACGAAGCTCTAAACGGCGAAACGTTTGAAGTGTAAAACCGATTAGAAACACATATGCCTCAAGAATTTATTTCCTTATTACATTATCTATCGAGTAAGGATACACCTTTCTTCTTCTCATCATATATATATATATATATATATATATATATATATATATATATATATATATATATATATATATATATATATATATAGGACATTTAAATTATTTGTGTAAAAACAGCGAGATAAATGATGCCTTAAAAAAATTTTCGTAAGAAATCTACGAAAATTTTTAAATAGTCAAATTTAGTAAATCAGAATTCAGTTCTATTTCTGATTCGTTTTCAGCTGGACCCTCCATTGGAAATCAATGATATAGTTATCGACTTGATGGACGGGAAGATATTGTTGAATTTGCTGGAAGTTCTTCTCAATACATCTCTGGTAAGAATATTTGTTTTCCAACTATTTTTTTCTTTGCATGCCTTGTCGTCATTCCTTCTTCACCTCTCAATGTATTTGTACTATATAAATTTCAAGTACCCGTTTTGCTTGGAATGCTTTTTCGATAACCTCCCTCACCCATTCGGTAGAATTAGTATTAATTAATAGTTTAAAAACGAAAATGCACTGATCAACACAGGTAAAGAACTTCTCTCAGGGGATAACTGTGATCGTCAGAGGCGAGTACCTATCTCGCCGAACTTGACCTGGTTCCCTGGAAATAGGTTGTGGTGTTTCTCTTACAAAGCTTAAGTGTTAGTGACAGTAGCTGTTGTTAGATGACATTAATCATTCCCAACCTATTGTCGTTTTATTGTTTCCCATGTGTTGGGAGCATTCAATTAAATAATGATCGAGTACAAAATAGTTTTATTTCATCTTTTATAGAAAAAAGAGAAAGGTGTTATGAGAGTACACAAGCTGAATAATGTTGAGAAAGCTATGGATCTGTTTGAGAAACAAAAGGTATAAAATCTTTGTTCACCATTGGTTGACCAGGGTCTCTTTTCTCAACGACTGAAGGGAGGCAGAGAAGAGAGACACTGGGAACGAGTTTGGACAATCGCGAGGCAAAAGCACAATGCAGAGGACGGTAAACACAGCCGCGGTCGAGGTCTATTTAGTTGATAAATTTCCCGCCAGATTAACCGTCTGGTGTTACCTTGACTTGAGCTTCAACTTAAGTGACATGAAACAGAAGGTTTTAACCAACACTCGCTTAATTTTGCTTTGCGTTACTTCTGTGGGCATCGTACGTATAAAATGCAAACGGAGCGAAAGTGAGAGTGCATTTACGATAATTTACACGAATTTCCTTGTGTAGACTTAATTGCATTGGCGTCGTTCGAAATGAATAAAATTGAGGCAAAATCAAAACTGACCACGGTTCTTGACTCTTGTTTTACTAAGGTGAAGCTTGTCGGAATCAATGGCTTTGACATTGTGGATGGGAAACCCCGTGCCATTCTTGCTCTGATGTGGAACATTATTCTACGATTTCAGGTAATAAGAACTGACTGACATGGCTTCAGAAAATAGCTTTAACTTTGCGGTTTTATTTTTTGAAGAATGTCCCATTCTTCAAAGACCTTTTAAAGTTTCCGAAAGCATCCACTTTCTTAACCGCAGGTTCAAGAAGCTATGCAAGAGACAGTGACGGAAGAAACGGCAAAATCTTTCAATGTTGAGAAGAAGCTTCTTGATTGGTGTAAAGAACGATTAAATGGGTACGTAGAACAAACAGAATTCTGAAACACCTCTGTATTCGTTTTTTGTGTACTGAATTGGCTGTGTCTCTACTTGGTTATCAGGTACGAAAGATTTTTTACCATCACAGATTTTACGAAAAGTTGGAGAGACGGTTTGGCTTTCAATGCACTCATTCATTCGTACAGGTACACAATACAATTACATGCAGCTTATTTGTAAAGAGGAGTGTAGCCAGCTGGGAGATGTGGGATAAGGGACAAAGTAGCCGAAAGATGAAAGGCAAAATGACTTTCCCGACACAAGTCTTTGCTTCGCAATTTCAGTTAAAGAAGTTCACAAACGGATGTCATATTTAATTACCCAGGCAGGAAATGATATTTTTATGGTTATCGTGTAGGTAACATTGCTGCAAAGCCAATTTGCTGGAGTTTGCAGGCGGGATTATAGCAACTTGAACTATGACAACTATACGTGACATTTAAACTGGCCTTTGAAGACAGAAAGCCAAATCAGTAATAACACCAATTTCTTAATTTAATTTATCTGAGGATAAAATGGTTCTGTTGCGATACATGAAATTTATTTAGATAAAGAGAAAGTTTACTTTTGATAGCTTAACACGGAATTTTACGTTTTCCCTTTGTGAGGCATTGAAGTTCACGGCTGGTGCGAGAAAAAAATGTCTTGTGACAGGGTAGCACTCACTCGGTACTCCGGCTTGAAGGGTCTCCTTTGGAGAAACGCCTCTCTTCAGCGTGACACTGCGATATCGTGGGTACGTACTCCAAACAGAGAACCCCTCAAGTAAAAGACGATAGATCCAGATGATAGATCCAGGACCTCACGCTCATAGGGCACGGAGTTCTCGTGATTTTGCGGTTTGTCAGTCTGTTTAGGGACGGACCATTAAAAATAATCGGAAGGGGATGGGTGGGTGACAATTACCAAGTAAAATTCCTGCAATGGAAAATTGCCTGGTGTCAGCGTGGCTTAGTGGTTATGTATTGGGCCTCCCGGCTTTGCATGTGGGCTGAGTTTCAGTCGATCTCAACCTGACTCTAGGGCCGGTTTTTTTCCGGGTTCTCCGGTTTTCATCAGTCCCTCATCAAAATCGACTCACAGCTAATTACCATCTGGCTGTGGTGTTGTACTCTGACATCAAACATGGACTGTACAGCGGCTGCCAGAGGCGCCTTCGTATGCTTTCAGCCCGATCTCATGAGCTGCGCCCTTCAGTCCCCAAGACTGCGAGAAAAGGGTGATTAGCACTGCCAGTTATTATTATTATTATTATAATTATTATTATTGTTAAGAAGATATAACGAAGAGACAAAATTCTCTGTTACTCCGAGTTTCGTGCTCACGCACTCATCAGACAGTATTTAATGGAGAATAAACCTATCAAGTTATATATATACACGCGGCGTCTATTGATTATAAAAAGCAGGGCAGTGCGGTTCTAATTACAATTAGGTGTGAGAAAAAAACTAATAGAGTATTGTTTTTGAGTACTGTTTAACGGCATTAGCCACTTTATTACACGTATTATTATTATTATTATTATTATTATTATTTTAAAAAATCCTGCAAGTGGTCGTTCCTAAAAACATATTTTCAAGCCAGACAAAAAATCGGGCACGCGATAATTTGGCCTTTCTGTACAGACAAGTTTTTACCCACCCCTCCGGTTATTTCTAATGGTCCGTCCCTTACGGGACCGCAGCAATTAGCAGCGGCTGCGGTAGCAAACCTGCCTACAAAGCGAAATACTTTAAACTGAAAACCCTTTCATTCTATCATAGGCGAGACTTGTTTAATTTTGATGAACTTGAAAACGTTCCAACCCGTACAAGACTGGATAACGCTTTCAAGATGGCCGAGAAGCATTTTGGAGTTCCTCGCTACCTTGATTCATCGGGTGAGTTGTGATGCTGGTAGTCATTGCCTGTCACACTTGCGTGACAAAGTAACATAATGAGTAAAGGGAAACATTTATATTCGTTTGTTGAAGTTAATAAGCTTCATTGAAGTGATATTCTTGTTATTCAAATATTCAAATATACATTTCTTTCATTCATCGAGTCCTTTCACGGGAACACATGAGCCCAACAAATTGATCTGCTCCCAACTGTGTGGTTTCAAGGCTCAGTTAGTAGAGCATTGCATCGGCAACGCAGAGTTCATGGGTTCGAATTCTGTTGGAGCCACCTGAATTTGTCAGCTCTGCATGAAAAAGTGACAATAGCTAAAATTGTCCAGTTAAGTGCGAGGATCACTTCTCCATTTTCGTAAAAGCTTTAGCATTGCGTTCTCTGCGTTAACACTGTCACTGGGTAATCACAGGAACAGTAAAGGGGCACCGTCATTCTAAATGTGCTGTTTTTTAGGTCAAAAATGGGTAAAAGTCTAAATCACACGTACAGCATTCCTGACAGCCAACTGACAAGATACGAAATATATTTATTGCGCAAAGAGCTATTCGTATTTAATTTTTGGGGATTTTCTGCAGAAACCATCTCCAGCCAAATTTCAATTTATTTCCATCCTCTCCATCCATGGATGCAAATAACAAAGAATAGCTTTAGTACACTTCGATTGTTATTGGCAACAAAAGTACGCTATTTTGTTTGGTCTTGATTGATGCAAAGACGTATTTTAGTGGTTTGAAGTTTGACTGAAATAGCGTGACACTGCCCCTTTAAAAATGTACTTTTGAATTCCACTGTTTGGCTAATCAGGATGAGTACAACAGGATTCTTGATGCATTAGATCACCCCTGAGCCACATTCGCATGACCTTGAAAAAAGTGTTTGCAATTTGTTTCACGGAACATTGTTTGACAAGATTAAAACAAAGCTTTTCCTTATTCCCGCCAAGAAAACTCCTAATATGGGCAGTAAACAGTTCGATTACCCAATCACATTACTGCATTTCAAATTACGTCAAAGCGAAATGATGAGCACTTTCCAGAAAGTTCCATCGAGAGATGACGTTGTTTGCATTCGCGTTCGCTCGTTTGTTTTTGTTCGATAAGCCAATTAAATGTTTTGCATTTTTGTTTTCGCTCAGTTTTTACGTTTTTAAAAGCTAAGGTCATATGAAGTCGGTCTAACTACACTGGGCAGTACTTTAGAAATGTTGGGTCATGCATGAATCGTTGTTAATTTCAATTGCGTTTATTGATCTTCAAAACCAGATTCCCCTGCTACCATTTAATTTCAACTTGGTATTGCTGTGCTTGTAATAAGACAAGGCAGATATGCCCAGAAATGCAAGTGCCCTTCTCCAAAATGGCGGCTACGGATTTGAATGAGTTAAAATTAAACTGAATGAAAAACTGATACTAGAAATAGAAAGAGCACCTTTACTTTAGTAACCCTGCAAAGTTTCACCGTATTAGGTGTTATATCAGCTGAGAAATTTGACAAATTTACAGAGGTTTGCATGACTGGGGGTATATCTGTAAATTTTTCATTTTTCAACTTACATTTTCTCAGCTGATATTACACCTAATGTGTCGAAACTTTTCAGGGCTACTAAAATAGAGGTGCTCTTTCTATTTCTGGTATCAGTGTTTAATTTTAACTTATTTGAATTTTCGGCCGCCGTTTTGGAGAAGAGTATATTGGATGTACTCTGATTTTAAGTGTCACGAAGTGTCCCTTGCTCTTCTCCCCAACTTTAACGTTACTCGTGTCTCGGAATACAGACAATTAACCCCACAAGGTGTCCCTCAAATTCTGCTCTTCAAATAAGGATAAATAGCAGCATGAGGCAGATGTAAATTTTTTCATATGCGGGTTGTTAACCACACCCGACATGAGCCTCCATCGTCGGATCCTCGTTCCAATCCCACACGAACACGAAGAACGAACGAATTTATGATTTCCCGCAACGGTCTCTCTTGACTAGTTGTAAAACGTAATAGCTGCATTCATGCCACTGTATCATGCATCCAGATGAAACGTACATGTTGAATAATTGACCATACAGCGGTTTGCAATTACCTTACTGAAACTTACTTGATGTCGAGTGATTTTGAACTTTGGCTCCATTTTCAGACATTGACGTCGATCAACCTGACAAGAAGCTCATAATAATGTACTTAACAGAGATGTACAACTGTATGGAGGGGACAAAGGCTAAAGAAAGAAAGGTTCGTTAATTTGATTTGCTCTTTTTTTGTAAGATTATATAACTTCTTTACATGATAATTACCGTTGTTGTTACTGCTATTTACTTGTTCGGTGGTTTCGCGTTTTTTTTTTTTTGAAGTTTAACGGCACGCAAGACTCAACGCGTATCAAACATAAAAGCATCCGAGTAAAGACATTGTCAGTCTACAAACTTTTGGGTAGTTCTCAAAATTACCTTTTTAACATGGTTGAATTTGGTTTTATTTCCAAACGTCTCTATAACTGAAACACCTGCAGTACCTAACACAATCAGCAAAAATTTAGTTACTTTGTTTTTTTTTTTATGTAGGAGTCTGTAATGAATGAGGGGATTGAGGTAGTTACCGTTGATGAACAGGAGGCAGTTGACGGAGCACTTAATGATATCTGGGATAAAATGGATGCAAAACCATCTGTCAGGTACATTTATCATAAATTTATTATAATTTATTTCTCAAGTATGATTGAAGGATTTATGCAATCTTGCTTGCCACATGTTCTAAATCCACTCTGGAACTTGTAGGGTACCTTGATTCTTCTCACCTCAGGCCTCGTACTCGGTTAGCAAGTGACAGGTACCCCCTTAATTAAGGACGATCTAACAGAAGGAGTCAATTAATCCACATGGAGTAGGCATGACTGGAGTTTCTGAGAATTAAAGAAACAAAAAAAAGAATATTTGTCGTATGTGGAGTCCTCCAAAGGGGGCTTTTCGTGGAAAAACGAAGAAACCAATGGTAAACCAAAGGAACATCATTTCATGTCGGGGGGCCAAGGGAAATCTTACCACTATCAAGAGAGTATGAAGGTAAGAGAGGTAATCCCTCATGTTGGCCCTATCCCCATCGTAATCCCTCTTAAGTTATTTTTAGATCTCCTGTGAGATCCGGTATTTCACGAGGGTTAACTGATAGCCAATCATACGTCCCCATTTTCGCGAACGACGCGAATCATTGCATGGAAATTCGTTCAGCTGTCAACATTGGTAAAAATGGGGACATGTGATTGGCTATCAGTAAACCCTCGTGGAAATACCGAATCTCGCAGGAGATCTAAAAATAACTTTAAAAGGATTACGATGGGAATAGGGCCAATATGAGGGATTATCTCTCTTACCTTCATACTCTCTTACCACTATTCAGTAAATGAATGAAATGGATGGATGAATTAAAGAAATGAATGAGAAAGCAATTAAGCGTCGGAGTTAGCTGGCATTGTGGAAAAGGCAAAATTAATAACGGTTGATAATTTTCCTCTAGAGGTTTCTGTTATCCTATTAGATCCATTTTTTCTTCTTTTTTGTGACAACGTTTGGCAACGTTAGTTTTTTGCTTGGCAGTCAATCAGACCATGACAATGCAGTTGATAGCCTCGACAAAATGCTAAACGAGGTGGAGAGCGATCTTTCTGATGCTGAACTCAATAGGCCAGTGCATGATGAAAATGATGTTGTGAGTTTAGAGGAGGTGATGAAGCAATTGGAGAAACAAAAGGTGAAATCGATTATCTGTGAAATTTGTTTATCAATTAAAAAATATGAACTGAAAAGGGTTGGAGAAGGGACAACGTTAACCGTGTGGTTAGAACTGCTGACGAGTGAACAAGTTGCAACATAAATGGAAAATACTTGTTACGATTCAACGATAGCTCAACTACACTAACGTGACGACAAAACTACAACTAAGAAACACAAAATACAAACAGCATATTCCTGTACGGCACTGCAATTTGTTATAAACATTCGTTTGCTATTCACGTGTCCACTGAACCACTGAAACAATTAGCAGCCAATAAGCCTTTGTCTGACCCATTAATAGGAATAGTTGACGTAGCTGATGTCTTTAGTCGCTATGACGACAACGACATGTAAAAAAACAATGAAAGTACAACAACGTTTGCAGACCGATGAATGCATGCACTTTACATACATAAGTGCATTAGCTCTCTTTCCTTACTTGAATAATAAGAAAAATATCCTTTTTCGTGACAACACGATATCGCTTGGAAAGACTTCAAGGCACTTAATCGTGACTGTTATTTTATTTTATGTTTGAGGCAGTCATTGAGCTATCTTCTAGGGATTGTGTGAGTGTTACAAGCAATCAAAGTTATTGATTTTGTCCCTTACAATCAGATTTTTCAAAAGGAGCTGGAAACTCTGAAGTCTCAGACGTATGTGGTATTAGACAAAGGTCAATCAATGATCGCAGATGGCTACTTTGACAAAGAAGAAGAAGAACAATTTCAGAATCGAATGGATGTTGATGCCAAGAGAATGCACAATCTTTTAGAGCAGTCTCAAAAGGACCAGGAAAGGTAAAAATTGATTGGCAAAAACGTGGATCCCTTTTCTTGTAACAGGACCATTAAAAATAGGCACGCAATGCGTACGTGTGGTAGTGCAGTAACACAGCGCTTTATTCCACAACTGTCGACTGTTTTGTTTTCTAGGAGATTCTAGTTCTCTTTGCGTAATGTGTAGCTCTAATAGTACACGATAGCGTTTTGGTACCTTATATCATCGTAGTGCGAAGGTAGATGCCTTAGGTAAATAGCCCCCTGAGAAAACTTATGGTTATTACTAAAATACTAAACACAGAAAGATTGAAGAAAATAATGGGGAATGAAAAAACATTGGCTTCGAGGCTGACATGTTGATCATTTTCAAATTTCCTTGCAACTTCTTTATCACCACAAGCCTCTGATAGCTTTCCAAGACAAAGTTTCACTGATATTAATCCCTGTCCGGCGGGGTTAGTATATGAATGGGAGACCGAAAAATATACGACTTACTGTCAGAAACAACGGACGCTCAAAAAACGCGAACTAAGCAAGGTGCAGCTTTTGTTAGCCTGCTTTATGCAAAGCTAATATTGATGCAAGTAAATAAATATTGATATACAGTTTTCAGGAAGAGCAGAAGGAGGTTTCAGGAAGTGTCGATCGACAATAAAAAACATTTTGGCACCAGCAACAACATTTGCGACATGAAAGCAACATAAATTTTGAACTGCGAATATAAAAAGTTACCATCAGCGAAAAACATTTTGGGAGACTTTTGCTACGTTCAAATTTTCCATTGTACTTTTAGCTGCACAAGGAAATCGCAAAATCGAAAGTGACGTCGATTTCAACCGCCGTCATGATCAAGTTATCGTGCGTGTTTACTAACATCTCAAGAGAAAAAGGATACTTCTGTGTCAAAATGATGGCAAGGCACAGGGTTTTTGTTTTTGTTAGTTTGCTTTTTTCCTTCAAGTGTTATAAAGTTTGACAAGAAATGTGCAAATTCAACACAAAGATAACAATCGCCCAACTCTTAAGGTTGACCGTTGTTTCTGCAAAGTAAAAAATTCACTCTCCTAGACGAGGTTATTTATCACCAGGTAATTCCATCGTTTTGGAAATAGCAGTTGCTTTATTATTCATCAGCGTCACAAATTCTTGCCGATTTTGGGGCTCATTTGTTGAAACTCTAGCACGCTTCCCACAGACCTGTTTCTTTTCGTGAGTTATGAACGCGCTGCGGGCCTATTGTCACCACGGACTTACACTCTTACAACCCGGTGGCAGTGCACTTGCAGTGCACTACCACAAAAATCCGGCTGGTAAGACAAGAGTATCTTCTTAATTTTTATAGACAGTTTCTCATGATGACAAGCCAGTTCTCTTTAACCATAAAAAAGAGGCGCTGGAATCATTGTCTTCCCATATTTCACCGGAGATATCACGGTAGACTTCAAGAATATTGCGTTTCTAATTTGTTCCTGCATGGTATGAATTTCAAACGTCTTTCATTATTTTTGTCCTGTTATGTATTCCGTGAGTCGTGTTGTCTTGTTTCTCAATGGTAAGTCTCTGAGAAACCTTAAAGCAGGCAGTAAACTAAGTTTTGTACAAGTTCGTGTACCTTCCGATAGGCCCTTTCACCCCTTTCATACCGTGAACGTATGAAGACTAAGAATGTCTTCATGTATTTCTTTGCTATTTCAAGGCTTTCACTGCAGAGAACAGAACTCCTTAAGCAACAGTTAAGTAAAATGGCCAGCTGGGTATCTAAAGCAGAGCAAAAGATAAAGGATGAACCTGATATTGGAACGAGCTATGATACTGTCAAGGAACAATTGGAAAAACACCAGGTAATCAAAACGTCACGTAACTTAATTGTAAAACTATTGAGAAAATCCCCATATGAGGTCGTACGTATTAGCGCGAGCAGGGCCGGAAAAAGCCGTACGGCCCTTTTAGGAACAAGTACTCCTCCATGCGATGCGATTTTAGAGGATTTCGTCGCTTCTAAACGATAGCGTCATTTGACTACAACTACCAGAATTTAGTTTGTTTTTCTTTTCTTATTTAAATTTTGTATTCCCAGTGGGGTAAAAATAGCAATAGCTCTAATTAGCATGAAACAAGCAAAACCTGTAGGATTCTGGTGCTTGTAGTCAAATCACGTCATCATGCAAATGTCCTATTGGTGCTCCGGCGCTAGAACGACTAGACACTTAAAGTAAAGCTCCTTTCCTTAAGCAAATACAAACAAAATAATAGATAAATTTTCTGTGCAAATTTGTAACTTTTTTTGTCCAAAGTTCACCTTCTCTGAGTGCTCAAGAATATTGTAAAGAGACCATATGATAGAATACTTATTCACTGAGTTTAGGTCGGGCCGATCCGGAAAATATTTGGCCCTCGGTCTTGGCGCACCGACCTCGCTGCGCTCGGTCCGTATATAACGTACGCCATGATCTTGGGCCAAATATTCTCCCGTCCGGCCTCCCACTCAGTCAATAAGTACATAGAATGTCGCCTTAGCATGAAATCAGAGTCAAAACAGTTCTGGTTGACAGCTACCGTGCACCCTGCAGAGCCTTTCTTTTGCTTGCTCGATTTCGGCGTTCTTAAGAAAGACTCTGCATGAATCGAGTAAGATCTTTATTGAACATGCGCTACATGTTGCCTGGATACAGTTTCGAAGCCAGTCTGCCTAATACACGTCCAGAATAACTGGTGCTTAGCTTCCAGCGGATCTCGCCGCCATCTTGATTTTTCATGGTACAGCAGGTTCTGTTATAACCATCGGTTTTATCACTAAACGCATGCTCCCACCGGAAAAACCAGTTTGACGAGAGAAAACAAGATTGTCTAGTCCAGAAGTTTGGGCTGCGGCGTCTTCAAAGAGTTGACGCGAACCAGGCAAAGCCTTCTTTTCCCCTCCTCAGTAAAGAAAAAGACAAAAATTGGCTCTGCTCGCAGGGTGGCTACCATGGTATTGCG
>NC_090888.1:72316547-72331547 GCF_036669925.1 Montipora capricornis | reverse complement strand
TGGGTCACACTGCCTCCTGGGCCACACTGCTGATGGGATCGAACCACGCCAATTTTTGGTAAATTTCACTCTTCGGTGGTTAACACTTGGTTGACTCATTTCAAGACAATAGCCACAGTAGAGAGTAGGCACAGTTGATTTTGAAAACCTATGCGGGGTAAAGTAAATTTAGTAACAAGGCTGAAATCGGAACTGCACGATGAGTTGCACGAAGTGGATTTTAGAAAGAGGCGCTCCACACTCAGTCGAACATTTCTTTGGTGAACTATATTTACCCTTCTTAGCGAAACACTGCTGATTCAGTGCTTATTCGAGGGCAAGGTTCATTTTCGTTGATGTTAGAACACGTCTTTTAAAAGAATTGAGAAATGGATGCACACAGATTCTGAGCTAAGGTGATAAATAGGGATGGATTCTCACAGCTGAATGACAACGTTCTTAGGTTTTCATTTTTTTGAAGCTCTTGGCTTGAATTTACCTTCTTGCTCTGACCACGCGCGTCCTTGCATTGTCTTAAGAGATGTGTCGCATCTTGGAAAGAATCATTCTCTTTGACTTTTTCTTTGATCGTAAATAGAGATGGCTCTTGTTCGTTTGCAACAATGTTGAGTAAATAATGCGTCCTCCTCTTTACTCCACCCTTTTCAATCGGATTCACAAACGAATCAATTAACTGACTATAACCGATGACTTGGGCCCCTCCCGACACTTGCACTAAACGTCTTGTCAGTGCTAGTGAGGAACGTGATTGTGTTTTTTCATTTAGTTGATTAACACACAGAATAAAATGAAGGAGATGTACGAGTCGATGGATTCTGTCAATCAATGGATTGAAAGCACTCAGGGACTAATGATGGAATACAATGACGATATGACGCCAGAGGAACAAGAAAATTTGAAGAAGAGAGCAGAGGTACTGTTCAGAAATAATTCCATTCACTTCACGCTTTTATCTCTCTGGATATTTAGCGTAGTTCTTATTCATTAAGTCATATTTTTTGCGATAATGGACACAGTCGTTTGTTTCTTTTTGTTAACAAGATTCAACTGGAAGAAAAGCCCAAAATGCAGGTTAAAGTGGATCGAGGTAATCGGCTGGGGAGAGATGTTTGTGAAATTCTTGATGGGCCATCACAAAAAGCAGTCAAAGGGGAACTGCAAGAGTTTAATGACCGCTGGCAAGAAACAACTGCGGCGCTAGAGAGCTACAATGACAAGGGATATCCAGAGATTTCTGGAAATGATTGCTGCCTTATGAGAATCATAAAGCGAAAATTCAAAACCTTCTCGTAGTTAGAGTTTACCATTGATTTCGCAAGACCGCTAGAATGTAACGTTCAAATTGACGGTTTTTAGGGGAGTAATCTTGATGATAACCCGAACGCAGTTTTCACGTACCCTAACCTTATAAGTAACAACGCTTTTGATAGATCGTCAGGTAGAGGGTTTCAACCCCAAATGATTCAGTTAACCATGGAAATTTGCAATTACGTAGTGTGATATGGCCGCGTTCAATCATAGTTTGGCTTGTTCCACCGATCTTTGGAAGGTACTAATATCATAACATGGTCAAATTTTTTTCGTTTCTGGATAGAGGAAGGGAAAAAAGTAATTATGCTACCACCCGAAATCCCCTGAAAGGAGATAGCACTAAATAATCAATAATGGTGTGATAATATTACACAATAATTCATCGTCAGAGGTTACCGATAATGTTGTACACTCTTCACCGGACTGTAATTGCGAGGATGTTGTACACATATAAAGAGAGCGCAGTTTTATTTGTTGTTCTTAACGGAAATAGAGAAACCGGTTCCGTTTCATCAGTTTAAGAGTCAACGAACTACGTGAAAAAGTAAAGCTAACTCCCGACTAATTTCACTCCTTAGCGGGTGTCTTGGCAAGAAATAAATTTTAGACTCATTTGTCCGGTGTTGATTAATGTGTGGAATACGTTTAAGTGTAAAATTAAAATATTAAAACATTGTGGCAAAAGTTTGCGGCTCTGAGCAAAAGCTGGGTTGACTAAGATGTCCCCGAGGCAAATTTCCCTTTCGTAAACGGTCGTTGCCATTTCTCAGAACGGTCGCTGCCATTTGAAATGGTCGATGCCATTTATAACGGTCGACTACACTCTTCACTTCAAAGAAAATTAAAAGAAACAAACTAAGAAAAAATATTAACAAACATTAAGACAAAAAAGAAAAAAAAAAAACATTTATAAAAGAAAAACTGGAGGAAAAAAAGAGTCCGAAAATGTCAAGACTCGAACTCGGGTTCTTACGCCTCACCCCAAACAGAACCCTAAACCGAACCCTAACTCATATGACCAGCGAGACACAACTCCCAGTAACCTCAACCTTCTGAGTTCTTAGACCTAATGAGTGGAATTCAGAGCTAAAAAATGGCATCGACCGTTTCAAATGGCAACGACCGTTCTGAGAAATGGCAACGACCGTTTCAAATGGCAACGACCGTTTAAGAAAGGGAAATAAGCGCCCCCGAGTATCAAGTGTACCGCATAATGAATTTCACGTTTATTCCCGTCGAGTAGTGATTTCCACAACTAGAGTATTTCCTTTAAGGCAAATCACTTCTCTTGTCTGTTTCAGTCAAAGAAAGTCAGACATGCTACGTCCAGTTTCAAAAACGTTGAGACACCTCCCCCGTGGGAGGCGGAAGGGGTTGAGATCTCTTGGTAACCCGAATGGGATACAACTAGTTGTACCCGAACCGAACCAAACCTCTAAACTCAACATACCTGCCTTCATTGGCATTTTCCTATTTATGTATGAAGGCTGATTGAGGAATGCGCACCGGTGGCTCAGTTGGTTGAGCACGGGCTGTCACGCGGGAGGTCGAGAGTTCAACTCCGGCCGGACCAACACTCAGGGTCTTCAAATAACTGAGGAGAAAGTGCTGCCTTTGTAATTACATCTGCAAATGGTTAGACTCTCTAGTCTTCTCGGATAAGGACAATAAACCGTAGGCCCCATCTCACAACCCTTCAATGTTCGTAATCCTGTGGGACGTAAAAAAACCCACACACTTGTCGCAAAGAGTAGGGCATGTAGTTCCCGGTGTTGTGGTTTGTCTTCTGTGCTATATCATGGTTGGTGGGTAAAAAGGGCGCACTTAATTTGGAGCCTCACTCTGTTGTGCGACCTCCACCACAGCCTGTTTCTCTGTTGTGGTGAAAGTGATTAAATAAATAAATAATTTGACTGAAATGTTGAGAGAACATGGATCCTACAAATTCTTTTCTTTTCCAGTTTTCGTTTCACTAAGAATCACATGGATCACTTATTAATTAAGAGAAAAAAGAAAATTAGAATGGCATGCAGTAATTCAAACAAATGTTAATTGTGTGGTGCCTTTTGGCTGTAGCAGCTAGTGTATGGAGGAGACGATGACGGCATGGGAAATTTATATTATATATTATTATACAATGCTGATGCTATATCAATTTTGATTGGCTAAAAGCACCTCGCTAATTCTAGATGGCGCTGTGTCATCGCGTCACATCTACAGACACCGGCATTTATGCATGTAGGTATGACGCGTTTTTGCAGACAATGAAGTTTTGTTTACATCTCGATATCGGGAACATTTTTCATAAGACCGTACAACTTAACTTTAGAATTTTGTTCAAAAGTTTCAGTTCGATTCAGTTTTTCCTGAAACGTTTTCAGATGTTTTAGGCTTAAATCCTTTCTGTAAACCTTTTGAATTCCGCTTTACATGTAATTCACGGCTGTCATTAATAAAGATGTTTACACTGAAACGTGTCATTGGGTGGCTTACTTTGTTGTTGTTCTGTGAAATGTCTCAACGCTTCTACATTTATAATTGTATAATAAAACAATTATTGGATTCGGTTTTCGCATGATAGCGAAATTATCAAGGCCTCGGTTTGTGTTATCCGCCTCAGCCTTCGGCTTAGGCAGATAACACAAACCTCGGCCTTGATAATTCTCGCTATCATGCGAAAACCGAATCCAATAATGGCTTAATGTCATCCATAGAAACTACGCTCTGAGCACGTGCCAGTGAAAAATACACTAAGGCCAGAAGTGATACACCATGTTAAAATGCGAATTTAAATTTCCGTACATCCCTGTCGTTGCCCTGAATTTACAACGAATAAAGGAGACTTAGAAGACATTTTAGAGACGTTTCATCTCCTGATTTATTCAATATCAAATCAACAAACTACTTGCACAAACGTTGTTTTCGTCATAAACGGCATCATGATCAGTCCTATAAACTGAGGAAGTTTCTTTCGGGAGACAAGTCTTGACTAGATTGAGGCCTGTGATTCCTTGCCTTTCTTCAGACATATGGCAACTTTCTTCAAGCAGATAATCCGTTGTATGACGTTGCTAGCGCCGTTGACACACTCCTTTCCATCATTTATGCACTTTTTCTGCGAGCAACATACAAAACAAAAGAAGGATTGGTGATAGTGAACTGATGTGAACTCGAGATATGTCACGAGTATAGCCATCGCGAACCAAAGCCGGGTATTTATTTTCTGCAAGAAGATCCGAAGCGAATATCGTATCTGAGTTGAGAAACGAAATCTTTCATGATGAAGTTAACATGATAGTGTATCTAAATTGCATTATGATTATCATGTTGTTTGAAAGCAGAAAACCGATTACGTAACACTTCTATTATATCGAGATTTATGAAGCTATATGACGTGAATAGCCCTTCTTCCCTCATTATTTCTGAATTAATGAAATATTCATCTTATCATCTTGTGCTTTCGACAGCACCGGGCATGAGATAAGAATAAATAGATTAATAAATTAATGGATAAAAATAAAAAGATGAGTAAATAATTAAATGAAGTATAGGGAGGATAATTTCAATTTTGCGGATATGCCACATATCAAACCTTTGTATCATTTTCTTTTTATCTGCGACCATTCGAATTTGATTTGACTTATACAGTTCACCATACATTTACAAGGTGGGCTCCAAAATTCACAATCGCAACTTCTTTGTGCTAGCCTAAATAGAATACTGAGACATTTACGTTAAACCTTCCACGTAAACACGCTACATTAGATTATCTATGTGGCCATACCTACTAGAAGGTGTCCGTTCTGTAAACAAGGTAAGCTTGCATCACACAGAAAAAAAAAACCTTCGTTCACCGTATGAATAATGGGAGTCACATTAACCCAAAGGGGCGATGGCGCAGAAGTCTCCTTTTTCGGGAAAATTAGTCCTCTTTTAAAGCAACTGAAAAAGACTGCGGAATTAAAAGCCGTTTCTTACGTACACATAATTTAATGGGGAGCCATTAACAAAGTGCTTCGCTTTCCTTTCGGAGAACGGTCAATTTTCCTTTCGTATGACTCTACTCTTCTGAAGAAACAAACAAACAAACAGACATTTACGTTAATTAACCATTAATTTATGTACATACCATATATGGAGGGATCTGAGCAGCAGCACATGCTTTGAAATCTTGCAAGCACTCGTTTCTGTCTTTCCCTTCCAACAGACAATTTTTTAGGTCATCTTTGCATTGCTGTGAAAATGTTAAATAGTTCAACGGCTTTCAGATTTGTACAACTGATTCGCGAGTTGAGTACATTGAACTTCTCGTGAGGGTCATGAAAACATTGACCCACATTAGCATGGTTATGAAGCAAATTATTGTGGGTTTTATTAAGCTTCCTCAAGCCACAAAAAGGTAGGATGAAATATGTTTGCTATATGTGGATAGAAAGACTACAACCACATCATACACATTCAATAACTTACAAGAACATTTCTAGGACAGTTTGCAAGTATATTATATTGTAGGATGGAAAAAGTGAAAAGTAAAGGAAAATATAGAAGGAAGTACTGGGTCAACTACGTAGTTCAAGTTACATTTCAGAAAAAGAAGCGCGACAGCCGCATTTCAAAGCTGACGTGAAGTCATAGAAAACTAAAAAATGAAGCGATTATTCAACCCATTTTTCCAACATGTAAGCCTTAGGAAGAAGCCGTTTGGGTTGCTCAAGAGAAGTTTGCGCGAAATAAATAAAACCTGACCTGGCTGTGAATGAATGTTATTGCATTTTTCAGTGGTGCTTTTACAACTGAGAGATCATGCGGGTGCTTCTTCTTAAAACAGGATAGTTATTGCCTGCGAATACTCACAGCAAGTGAGCCGTTCTCCATCTGACTGGCATCTTCGATTGCATCCAGAACGACTTCACTTGGTCCTTTGTTTTTCAGACATTTTGCAAAGGCAATATAGCATTTTGCCTTTGCAAGCAGTGTTGACTTACTGTCCACACATTTCTTGAGCTCATCTTTGCAAGCTCGCTATTAACGGAAACAAAAAAGACAACAATTTATAATTTCTTATGGGAATCGATTTCGCAGCCGCAAAGAAGACGTAATCGAGCCACCCAATGTTGCTTCATTACCAAAGTCATGTTGATTTCCAAGTAAAAACGATCGCTTTTAAGATCTATGATCGATCGTGGAAATCTCCTATTATCTAAGTAAGATTTCTACTTACTAGAATGCAGTGAAAGCGCGGGTTTAGTCAGAAGATAAAAGGATGTAACTTATCACTGAGACATATACATTGAATGATTTTTTCTTTGCTCTATGACGATAAATAGAGATTAATCCAAGGAAAATGTGCGGGTACGATTTTTATTCACGAGCGCAGCGAACGAGTGAGTTTTCTTATACGAAACAACAAGTTGTTTCGTATCACAGATGCGCTGGTCTTACATTTTGTTCGAATGTTTATGTTCCTCAACGCTCGATCAACGGCGCGTTGATGTATATTGCGGCACATGTGTAACAGACGTAATTTGCACCGACCCTTTGGGTTTATTTCCCTTTCCTTGCTTCTTTAGTTGTTTTTGTTTGGACTAACGAACCTCTCTGGTTTTCTCAAATACCAGGTCATTTGTTATGCTTGTGGAATAGCCCTTTTTCTTCAGTTGTCATTCCAAGCTAGCCACTAAACTTCGAAGGAAAGTCGGGTCGGGCATTAGCATTTTTTTTTAAAAATGGGCGAATTCCCTGGGGTGGGGACACATGAGCTGTGTAAATGCCCCGGGGTGGGGACGAAGAAAGCGGGCAAATGCCCCGCCCCCGGGATCGTCGCCTTCCAATAGGCGCCTGTATTCGCAGGCTACTTTGTCTGTCACGAATCAAGACATCTTAAATGATCTTTCATCGCATTTTACGCTCGCAAGATCTGTCTTGAAGGCCTCGTCTTTTCCGATAAACTCTTCCATGTTAATTCGAAAACACGTGTGTCAAATGCCCGGGGGTCGCACCCCCGGGACTGACAACTTCAGCAAATGCCCAGCGGTTGCCCGGGGGCGGGGGGGGGGGGGATGGGCACCGCTGGAATTGATTGATGCATTATTCATTCAGCTCAACCGCTGGAATAACTTCCATTTCGGCCTGTCTAGATCTACGACCTTCGTTTTCAAAAGTCGTTCAAGCAATCGTACAACTCGTTCATTTTTTTGAGCGGCATTTCTGTTTTCTTGTTCTTAAATAAATTCCCCAACTGAGCAAACAGAAGCAAACCTCCTTTCGGCCGTTTTTCAAAGCGCGCGGTTTTTGTGCAACGGCTGTTGGATGACGTTCCATTCGATACGATCATTCATCACTAGTGAAATTTCGTCGTTCGCGTTGCTGATTGGACGAACGATATTTCTTCAAAGTGAAATTTTGTGGTTCGTGTTCCTGGTTGGCTACATTTAGAATCAGTACGAATTTTATTCTCTATGGTTTTTGTCAATAAATCTCAGTACCTATGAAATAAAGACCAGTACTCACCATGAACGGAGGTACGGTAGGAATTAGCGGCGCCATGCATGCCTTGTATTCATCGAAACACTCCTTTTTGGGCTTGCCAGTCTTGAAGCAGTTGTACATGTCTACTTTGCATTGCTAAAGTACAAAATTTTGAAATAATTAACCACCAAGAAATTGAAACGAAAAAATCACAAAAAAAACATTTAAAAAGGAAACCAAACAAACAAAAAACAGCAAGAAAAAACACAAAAATTGATTTTCAAAACCTCCCTATAATTTTGGTAATCCTTTTTGGTATTCCTTTAAATAGTTAAAGTTGTCCTGTAAAGAGCTGTAAGTGGATATAGATGTATTCCAAGAATTTCAGTACTTACCACAAATGGTGGCAACTTTGATGGCATCAGCTGTCTCATGCAATCTTTGTATTCATCCATACAATTCTTCATGCTGGCATTGTCAGCCTCGATGAGGCATTTATACAGGTCGATTTTGCATTGCTGAGGTACAAAAAGTTGATATTTTTAATTCTACCGAGAATAATACCATGAACAAACAAACAAACAAACTAACTAACTAACTAACTAACTAACTAACTAACAAAATAGCAACAGCAATATTAACGTGAGTACAAAATGATGACCAAAGACAATCTCCCCTTTTTAGGTTGACTTAGCGAAGGAGTTCAAGAGAACGTATGCACTCACCAGAAATTGTGGTGGTTTGGAAGGCAATAACTCTGCCATACACGCCTTGTATTCCCTTAAGCACTCCATTTTGGTTTTGTTGCTATCCAGGATGCATTTATACAAAGATTTTTTGCATTGAACAAAGTTTTCCTGAAATGCAAAAATGTCAGATCTTTAATTTTTACAAAGGAGGAATGGAAACAATGATTAAGGGGGTCCTTCTTAACTGCAAGCCTGTTACTAAGAACGAAATTCTCCCACCGAATTGTCAGCGGTGTTCTCCCGATACAAGTGCCGCCCGCCATCTAGTACCCAGAGTCCTCGGGCTTTTTGGTCAGCGGGTGAGCGCTCGGAGAGACTCTGGGATAATGGACTCCATTTTCCCAATCTCGATCCCAGAGCTCTTCTTTTGACTGAGGGAGAGAAGAGCTCTGGGGAACCCTGAAACAAAGTGTCTTCTCATTTGTTTTCGTGAAGAACAATCAAAAGCGTCTCTAATTGCATCCATTCATGTTAGCACGAGGAGTGAGCAGGCGTCGTAAGATTCAAATAGCCAAATTTTGGCTATAAGAACCCTACGGCGCATGTTCTCCTACATGGAGTTTCCCAGAGCCTTGGGTCGATCCGAGGCTCTGGTGACGAGAATACCATTTTCCCAGAAAACGTGGGTTTCGATCTTATTGCGCATGCTTGAGTTCAACGGAAACAGAAAGGAGAAAACAGTAAACAATAGAAATGGCGGGTTGAAAGTGTTCGAGAAATAAGCATTTACCCTTACACACCATAAAAGAAACTGGAGAAATGATCATTGGCTTGCTGTGAGAGAGAGTGAAGATGAAACTTCTGACGTTTTCAGTGCTTCAGCGTGCATTCCATCATGCAGAATCCTATCGTGCAAGCAATACGATCGACAATTTTTTGTGGAAACGACACCAATGTTTCCTGTAAGTTTGAATGACTTCGACAAGACCTTCTTCCTCGGTTTTCTCCCCAAAGTGACTGATGAAATGTTGGGTGTTTTCCATTTACCAAGAAATTACGGGAATTCCGGTTGGGATGTAAATGAAACACACGTTTTTGGTTCGTTTCACTGGAAAATTTCCGGAATAAACGGAACTTCTGAAAAGGTAGTCCTGTTTTCCCGTTAGAAACTTTCCGATGGATATGTGTGTTCCTTTTACAACTTTTGAAAGGTCTTACCACTTCCAGGCTATTCACGGCCACATTTTTAAAATTTTGGCGCGTAAAATCGCAATCAGTGGGCGGCGAATGGACCTGATTTAAATGAAACACGTTTTTCACCCGATGGAAATTTCCACCGAAATTTCCGGAAATTTTTTGCAAATGGAAAACGCCCGTTTTCCCACGGTACTTTTGCAATAGCAACAGTAATCAGTTTTTAGCAGCGTGGGAAAATTCCCGTGCGGTATTAGACATAATTCAAACCCCTTCGTTTTTGTGATTTATATATATTTCTGAGGTTGAAAAAACAAACAGCACTGAAAGTAGTTTTACATTTTGAATCTCCCTCCAAATTCTGGAGTAAAAGATGTGTATTACGGGATTTGTTCGTTTTCTTGTTTGGGACATTATGTCCTTTTGAAATTGAAACGCTAAGCCGAGGTGAAGTTTGAAGGTGCTAACAGCTATGTTTGTCATTAAGAACACTTTCCTTTTTGGCTTAACTACAGAATTCAGGACGACATCTTGAGACTCTGCTGACGAGCCGGCTTGTTTGGCTCGCTTGCCATCAACTGCCCAACCAAACGAGCCGTTACTCGAATGTGGCCCTGTATAGCGATACTTCTTGTTTACAAACATTGACGTCACATTTCTTTTGATAGTCAAATTTGCCAACCACGGAAAAAAGAAGTCATTGTTTTGGTTGGCATATCAATAACAATGAGTGAGGTCAGGACAAACAGGGTGTAGACAAAACGTGGGGTAGGCCATGGCCTAGGCCACGGTTTAGGCCATAGCCGGTAGTGTCTACGATATTAAACAAATTTCGTTTGAAGCTTTGAAATACTGAAAGATTTTACGTTTCCATCGCTTGGGCCATCCATAGTGTCATTACATCTCATGGTCTGGGCATAATTGTTAATTCTCACACGCTTTTGAAATGGAAAACTGATTTTGCCGAATTCCTTGCTATTTCGCTGCAGCGATAATTCTGGAAAGTTTGGTTGGAGTACTTTCTCTTTCCTGGAATCTACTTAATCAAATGCACAAAATATCGTGGGAACACTGAGCAGTGATTGGTTGTAGCTTATTTGCATATTTTTTGGCAGATACTGCACACTTCTACCGGGTTGCATTTGAACGCTTGGTTTCAAAATGTTATATGCAAGACATTTGTGACATCTGGGTTTAGACTTACTAAATTATTTCATACTTGTTAAAACAGGAATATGTATTATTTTACATACCCCACCTTCCGGGTTAGCCTGTTCCAGGCTCTCAGATAGTCGAGAAAACGAAAATAACGCCCCCACTCACTTTTCACACTCAATCCTTTTCGTTTTCTCGACTATCTGAGAGCCTGAAACAGGCTACTTCCGGGTTTCAAAAAGAAACTGGAACCTAGTCCACAACGACCGCTGGTTTTCCTTACTGTCACGCAATACTCGGATGTTTGCCCAAAGTTGAGTTTATCCGGCATTCTGCTCCTCGATTCCTTGTTCTATCAGTAGGTTAATACTGATCAAACCGTGGCCGACAAAACAGCAGAAGAAAGTCGTTGGTGAGACAGTCCTAACGTTGAATGATTTGCAGCAATGGTCTGCGTTTTTTTTAAATTTGACCACCGGTAGGCCATAGAGTAGGCCATAAGTTTTGTCTACACCCCGACAAACATCGCTATTCTGTAATCGCTCTAATTTCTACGCAAGGCATGCAAGGTACGCAAGGCACGCAGACTGAAGTATTTTTTGGAAAATTCGAGCGATATAGCTACAGCAAAAGAAATTATTGCTTTCTGCGACAGCATAAAGCAGCAGTAAGCGGCCTGGTTCCCAACTGTAGGGCATGCGTAGTTAGTGCCAGCCCTCATCCGAGTAAAGGCGCGTGTTTTGAAAGAAAAAGGCCTATTATTCAGAGAAAAACGGTCGCAACGCTACTATTTTCAAACGATGTGAAAGCAAACGATGTTAAAGAAAAAAATCGTGTCCCAGTGGGGGAATAATAATGAGCTTGCCCTCCAGCATGGCGGATTTTGTACCATGTGATCGTTTGTTGCAAAAGGTCTAATGCTAGAAATCTGTGATCACAACCCTTGAAAATTTATCTTCGATAAATTGCAAAATTTACGCTAATGAAGTTCCACGGCTGATGATGTGATTTTTTTTTTCATTCAACATGTCGTTCAGCGTTATTTTAAGGGATTTTTTCCTGTTGTGGTCACGTGATTTCATCAATTATGGTCAACGTCCATTAACTGATAGTGCTTACCAATAACCCGAGGGATCAAAAACTTTTGTTTTTGCGCATCGAAATGAGGTACAAAATCTATTGTCTATGGTCAATATGGCCGCCGAAGGTAAGGCCCAGAAGTTTACATAGCAACACCACCGTTGTTAAGAAGGACCCCCCCCCCCCACCCCTAAAGGCAACGCTTTCTTATCGTGTCTCATTCAAGTTAACGATGTGTGGTATATACTCGTAGCAAACTGTTGGAGGCAGATTTCAAAGCATTAATAATTCATGAGTACGTGAAACACTCCACATTATAATTAACAATTATATTACGAGGGTGCGTTGGATATGAAGTGATAGATAACCAACGAGGCGCGTATGCTCCAGGATCAACAACTCTCATGTTGATTTCATTCTGATCCAGAACGGCTTTTGTTGGCCATTTTTTTCTCAGAGCTGCAAAAATGTTTTCAGCTCGCTTTATTGCTGACGCTTTCCTTGACCATATGAGGTACAGCAGGTATATGAACTGATATCCTGTGTCCGGCGAGCCAATGAAAATGCTGGAAAACCGATATCCATAGTTCAGTTTTCAATAATTCTCTAGTAAAGAAACTATATAAGGCATAACTAATAAGGCATAAATTGCGTTCATATGAAAGAAATCATATATTGAACTCCAGATATGATATCAAGCGAAGCTATGATCCTCTCATTAGTTGATTCAATCATCACGGGAGCACGTGATTAGGATCCACAAATGACCAGCTCCCAACGTTAGTGGCTTCATAGCTCAGTTGGTTAGACCGTCGCACCGGTATCGAGAGGTCAAGGTTCAAACCCCGTTGAAGTCCTTAATTTTTCAGGCTTCTCTATAGCTACGCAATTGCTAAAATTGCGTTCATAACTGCGAGGATCAGAGCTTCACTTGATGATAAGGCACAGGTTGTTTTTTTTGTATGCTAATGTTCTCCTCTCACTGACAATGTGAACCTTTTTTCGGACTCCAGAGGGGCACGCTTTTTGTGGAATGTTTTTGAAGCCGTTTTATAAACTCGCATGTCGTGTTTAAAGGATATAAAACCACTCATCTTCGCCGCATGGTTAAAACCAGATAAAACACTCCTGCCCGTTTGTCAAATAGTAACTTTACAGTTTTGTGGTCGGCGGGAAAAAAAAATCGATTACTCACGAGAATTGGTGGCAACTTTGTTGGTGACAACTGTTCCATGCAGTTTAGGTATTTTTTCAAACATTCGTTCTTGCTGACATTGCCTGCCTGGATGCATTTATAAATGTCGATATTGCATTGCTGAAAAACACGAAAAAGAGGTGGCCAATAATCAGCAATGACAAGATTTTCTTTGTTCACTTGGATTTTTTGTTACTATTTACTGATCATCTACTGCCATTGCATATTCAGTGGGATGCTTCATCGCTGAGCTACAAGAAGACTCAGTCTTCAATTTCTTTATAGGGAAAAAGAATCATCATCTCATCCATCATCATTTCTATCTGTTGCTTCTGTTTCAGTTTGTAAGGCAAGATTGTTATCGCCTGTCCCCACCCTGTCCCCAGTGGTAAAAGAGCTTAAAAAGTAACGGGAAGATCGCAGGCGTCCTTGTGGCAAAAAGGACTCGAGTTTCGAGATCTGTATGCCAATCTGTATGCCTATATATAATTTACCGTGCCATCATTCCGAGCGTCATTTTGCTGTGTGTAAATTCACCATCTCATTTTAGTTGTCGGTTTTCAGTGTGAACTCAGCCGCATTCATCACCCGAGAACTGCGCAGGATGAAGCCAGTTTGGCTTTGGCAGACTTTGTACCGTGAACATCTACTAAATATGTCACACAGTGCTACCCACATGTGTAAGGCCGAAAAAGGCCTTTGAATTGCTAACTCTAACCCTAGCCAAACGAAAATTTAAAATACCTTCAAAAGCTAATGGATTACTAACCACGAATGGCTGTCTTTTTGGGAGTCCCTCGACGGTGGCCTCGTCGTTCCATAAGAGGTCGGCTTCAAAATCGTCGGCACGATCGCCCGCCGGTTTCTCGTTGGCCTCGTCATGCAAAAATAAATCGTCAAAATCCTGGGCACGAATGCCAGCTAACAAGGCAAGGATGAAAATTCCTAAAAAGTACTTCATGTTGGAAAGTATCTGCTCTCTCTTGCACTTGTTTGCGAACCAAGTTGAGTGAGGTGTTCATGACTGTCCAATCTTTTATATTTGAGAAATATTGTACTGTATTTTTTGCAACATAACTGATGATTTATTCAGTCGGTCAAGGTGTTAATGCAATCTTTTCATCCCTGGCCGTTTTCAAGCCTGTTTACTGACCAGTAGTATAAAAGAGATCAACACATTTATCTTAGATCCATTATACTGTGTGCTGACACTTTGGCACCTGAAACTACACAGATATTCATCGATATCTTGGCTATATGAAAACAATACAAAAATCTATGCTTTTGATTCGACTTTGGTTTCAAACAATGAAACAATAGGAGTATTCAAGGAAAACGTTAATTTGCTCTTGTAAAACATGATAACAAAGAATAGAAAGACGCATTGGAACAGCAAAACTGCCTGATAAAACTATTTACAGTTCCTTTGAAATGAATGAAAGCGGATCAGTTTAGGAAGCACCGACTGTGCTTTTTTGGACTGACCCCGTGATCAGATCGCCTGCTCTGCCTGTTCCCCTCCTAAAATGGATCGACTTATTTATTGCATAACACTTACTATATAAACGTAATCACGGGAATTCAGATGTTGCAAAGGTTATAGAACCCTACTGATATTTTTATAGTTACTGAAAATCGATTTGTAGACTCAGCAGATAAATTGGACAACGTATGCAATGAAATACCTACATAATTAACTTTTAGTTAATCGTTAGTTGTTGTCCTTCAGTAGCACATTGATAGTAATGATTCCAAGTTCGAGTGAGGCCTACTACGATTCTCAGTTGAGTATGACACTAGGGAAGTTTGGTGACAAAGTTTCAGCGTTAAAGTTACCATGTTGTCAAGGGAAACTTCCTTCGTTTCCAAGAGTAACTTTTAGGGCTTTGACTTCACGAGTCAGCGATA
>NC_090888.1:72291547-72311547 GCF_036669925.1 Montipora capricornis | reverse complement strand
TTACCAGATCTTCCTTCCGTATGACCGTGGAAAATCTGGGTACGAGATTAACCAAAGGGTACTTGTTAAAGATCCGAGAAAAATGCAAAATAGTTAATTTTGTCATTATCTACCCTAGTCAAAGAATTTTTTGTCTTCCCTTGCGTAGCTTATACTAGGGCTAAAGCTCACAGCCATCCTACGAAGCTGGCGGGTTTATCGCGGCGTTATTCAAATAGAGGGGGCCGCGAGTGGCATGGTGACGAGAAGTGTTGCTTCGCCGCTAATACCGCGAGAAAATATCCCCCCAGCTACACTGGCTAGCTCAGAGCCGAGTTGCTCGATGACCAGCGTTACTGTCACGGTAACATGAAGTACCTAGACATAATTAAATCGTAGTAGCGAGGACCAATGTTGTTGTTGCTGTGTTTATTGGGATTTCTGCTGCATTACACTTTACTGAATGTAACAAATACCATGACAACCGAAAGATTTTGAAATGGTTAGCGTTAACTAAGCTTCGAGCAACTCGGTTCCATGATGCATCATTATCCTTTGATAATTACATTTGTGGTGGTCCGGACTTACGTTTGATTCGATCGTGTAAGAGTACAGTCTCATCACACTTACCCTATAATCGGTTTGACAAGTGTAGAATGCATTAAAGCACTTCCATTTGTCCGGTTCCTCGTCTGATTTCATGCACACGTCATAGGTATCCAAGCATTGCTAGACAAAATTGGGATACATACTTATTAAGAACTTTCAAATGCAAAAATGATAACTAAGACATTTGGTATGGGGTAATGTCCCTCATCGATCAGATTGTGTTTGTTGCTTCATTTGTTTTAATCCTGTAGCAGCCTGAAAATTGTAGGCTTCATCAAGTTACTCGGCGATGTTTGCTAACGTACAAAAGCTGAGGGATTGTTGCCAGTCAATCCACACTCACTTAATTAGCATTTTAAAAAGATTCTCGACATTTAATTAATCTTCACCGTTCTTGTCATTGCAATTCCTTTCTCAACTGAAAACTGTTGGCCTGATGGGTGATGGAATGCTTATTTGCACCTGTTACGCATGAACGAGCATTTCTTTCAAAGCGCAAACCGCAAAGTTTTTACCATTTTTAATATAAGTCCACCGGATCAGGGAATATTTCCTCCTACAAAAGTTATAATTGTTAACGTTATTTATTATTGCCTTCTCGCAACTGGCAGACGACGATATCCCTTGATCGTGGAGAAAGTGGAAAAAAATTGTTCATTTTCATGAGATGGAATCACAAACCACTTTATCAAATACCTTGTAACACCCATTCGTGATGTCGTCGTCAGAGATCTTAGATTATGCTGGTAATTTAGCTTTTACAAATTATATATAATGCTACCACATTTCATGTCAATCCACCGAAACTCTTCCGGCAGACTTGGTGGTGTGAAGAAAACCAAGAGAAAACCGAATCTGGAACTAGTTAAGATGAGCGGGGTCGCAGAATTTAAGCCGTTCTTGCAGGGTTAGTGGCTATTACATTACAAGGCTGTTTAACTCACCGTATACGGGTGTTTGGTCGGTGATGGTGGCAGTGTATTAGGTGGTGGAGGCGGAGGAGGGTCTTGGGCCAAGGTGAGACCCACGCAGAAAATAAGGAAAAGACAAGTTTTCATGTTATCAATGCAAAGGCGACTTACTGCGATATGGTCAGTGCACGTAAGGGTAATGAATTTATAAATCCTCTTTTGGATTAAGTAACCAATCAGGAAGAACTTCAAGGATACTTCGTCATTCAAGTTGTTTGAAATCAGTTTGTTGCCATGGAAAAAAACGTCAAGTGGCTGTGTAACGCATACCGGGAAAGCAGGCTCCCAATCAATAAATAGGTCAAACAAGAATTTGTCCCTCCCAAGCATATTAAATTGCGAAATAACTGATAAGTGTACGATTTTTGTAAACAGTTGAATCAATAAATCTGAAAAATTAATATTATAAGTTGGGATGTCAGTTTCAGCACTGGCACTGTGCTTTGCGCTTCATTGGTTTTTTGCTCTTGTTTTAAATTTAGCTTGATTTGAAACATTACCTTCTTTAAAATGTGCTAAGTTGGTTTGTAATTGCCTTCTCTAACATAGAGTCGCGCGGACTGATCGATTGATTGGTTGAAATTGGTCAAATGAGTCAAGTAGGAAGAAAAACTTAAGTTGAAAAACTTATTTTATGTGTTTTTGAGAGTGTACTGCAAAATTTTGAATTCGCACTGAAAACGAAAAACGACACGATTGCCATCGACAAAAATACTTCGTTGGTATTAAGTAAATAATTATACAGGCTGAATGATATTTTTGTGCCTAATTTAAATGCAGTCACATCAAATTTTACATGTGCTGTTACATCGTCTCACATCTTTATTCACATTTTACTGCTTTGTAATACTTCCCTGATTTTTCATTCAAATGCGATTAGCTGAACGGGCTGGTAAAAAAGTATTGAACAACTCAAGTAAGATGAGTCTCCTCCAAGCAGAATCAACACAGGCGTTCAACTGAAAAAATAAAGCCTCACCATTGGTTGTTGTAGAGTTTACTCAATTAAAGTTTTTTTTTTTACATTTGAAGGACAACAACTACCAAAAAATTAAAGAATGAAGGTGTCTTTAGACAGTCGGACAGATGGGTAACGATATTTTATAAGAAACATTTAAATGTTTGTACACACTTGCAAGTGGCTAACTGATCTGGTATATATATTTTAAAATAAACGTATTTTCAGAAATATATAACATCGTATTCTGATTTATATCTCTGTTAACCGCCCATACTTTGAATTTTAGTTTCTTCTCAGTTTTCACTTAGCTGCTAAGGGATGTGAAAAAAGAAGAACAACAAATACCTGAACCAGTCTGAATATCCTACACAATGAAAAACATAACCCAGAACTTGAGATATTACTAATCATTATGTTCACAAGTGACCGTAGAGCGAATAAGAAACAGACGGAAAGTAGGAGAAGAAATTTTATTTCTTGTATTATTGTAATTATATTTTCCCATTTGAAATATAGAGCGAGTTTCAATCGAGTGTCGTAAAACCAAAACCAAAGTAATTACTTTAGCCAATCAAAAAGGGCGGAGACAATCCAGAAAACCAATCAAAACTCGAACTAATTACACGTAGCCGACACAAAGCGCGGGAAAATGTGCACGCCCGAGCCACGATTGGTTTTGGTTTCACTTCTGATTGGTTGAAAAAATGGCCCGAGAACTTTGACCCAATCACTGAGTGAAGTAATGCAAATCCAAAGCAATTCGCTAATTACTTTTGACACTCAATTGAATTTCGCTCTATCATACAAAAATCAGTTAGACCTAATTCCTAGTCTTTTCTGAAATGTAAATCACTTGATATAAAGTTTACTTTGAATTTGTAACCACTCTCATCTCCTCATAGCACAGCTGTATTTTGCAACGCAAATAGGAAGCCTTCGTGACAATAGCATTTCGGGTTCTTAATTAAGCGGAATGTGTAAGTGACAGAGGACCGTGGAAACTCATGCATATGAATTTACGAGCTGATATTGTCTCTCAAAGGTTACTAGTTGATATTTCTTTGCTCGTATACAAATTATAAACAAAAATAAAAAGGTTTTGTGAGAACCAACGGACAAAAACGACTGAGTCTCCTGCCCAAGGGATTAAATATTTTCATAACACGAAAGCGACAGCCAGCATTTTTCCAAGGAGAACGGGAGGTTTTCTGGAACACTACAGATATGTTAATGGTGTAGCAATGCCCCATTTGATGCGAATCAACAAAGACCACACAAAAGAGAACACAACAACAACAGAAATCGATAAATATATCTTTATCAACATTCGTCTGACATGCAAGGAAAGCTGCGTAGTCTCCCAACGAAAGCTGAACTTACTAGTGGCAAAGAAAAAGCCCTCTTGTGTTCGAAGTTATCTAATGCTGAAATGCTCACGTTTTCGCCTTTTATGTGCATGGGTGACGGCAAAGCTTAACGAGACTAACTTGAAATAAGATTTTCTTCTAGCTCTGCTACAGCTTAGTTTGGTTGGCGATTTTCAGTGGTATTAGAGGAAAATAGCGCAACCGTTTTCGAATTTTCTTGTTTGATTTTTTTTTATTTAAAAGCAAGACGATCCCTAGCCATTTTGTTACGATTTCCCCGCTAATTTTGGCCTTAACAAGAGTTCTAGTACCCAGTCTCACTAAGACTTCTATTCATCTACCTATGTTCTAAGCATCGTGACACGTGTTCGTTTTCCAAGATTAATAGGGCCATCATTTTAATACTTCAATTCAAACCTCAATTAAATATATAGACTATATATTATGACCATGGCTACTGACAACTTATTTCTACTGCGTCGACCGATGTTGGTTCGCAGTTTTGCTGTTTTCTGTCTGTGTTTTCATATGGAAAACAACGGGATCTGGCTTATATATTAACCACATTTCGTACATTCGCTTCAGTTTTAGTATAGAAAAATATTTCAACTCCATTCAGTTTTCCTTTTCCTCACTCTGTGATGTGCTTGGATCTTAAAAAATAAAAATAAAAATACTTTAAGTTGTGAACATTCAGTGCGTTGAGGGTTTTCCGATATAAACAACGAGAAGGTTGCAGGTGCCCCCCTCAAAAATTGCTGTTTTAGTCGCAACGATAAAATCATACGAATTCTTATGAAGGCAAATTTCAATCCTAAAAGTATCCTGATAAATATTATAATTGAGACCCAAAAGGTGACATCGTGAAAAATTCTTTCTCGTCATTTCATATTAACTGTATCTCCCCTGTTATATTCACCGGACAATTGGCTCACTTGTTTGACTCACTCAATTCAATAATATACCTACCCTATGGGGAGTTGCAGGATCAAACCAATACTTAGGGTCTTAATGAAACATACCATTTTATTCTCATTTTATTTCTTTGCTTACCCGTTTATTTCACGTCATCTAAAGCAGACTTGGCAGGACTTTGGGCAAACTCTTTGCACAGACTGTGGATCCATGATATCATTTCCTCTCTCACAGAGGTTACTCTTAGCCCACTGTTTACACAAATCGTGTCTATCCTTACAGTTAACACCTAAGAGAATATGACCGTACATAAATTTCCCAAACAGATTTGGACGATTCTTTGAATAGTCAGATCGATCGTGACCACAAAACGCGCAAGTAAGTAAGTACGGGGACAACAAATACAGAAAGAAGCGATAAGTTCCCTCCCCGTTTTCCCTACCATTATTCTTCTGCCCTTAACCCACATTTCCCCAGTGATATAATATGCACCGCATATCAAGTTGTAAATCTCTTAATTCTTTGTTAACTTTAAATCCAAGGCAATGAAAGACTTACTGTCATGGTGCCCATTTATGTTGTAGATAAACGATCTGTAGACGGCTCCCATGTCTTTCTTTGACCCTCGGAGATGTCGCAACCACGAATAAAGCTTACGCCTTATTCCCTAGGAACAGGATAGAGTTATTTAAAACGTCACAGTCTGGGCATTCACTTAATCCCAGTTCAAACGTCGAACTTTTCATGTACTCAAATGTAACGAACCTAATTCATTAAATAAAGTAGATGAAAAGATCGACGTTTGAATCAATTGAGTTCGACCTATCTAATTTGGGTCGACCCAAGAATTAAGTTCGAGTGGTTTACATGGGGAAATCGACAAATTAAGTTCGACGTTTGAATCAACCCTGTGAACTTTACTACTTGGGTCTACCCAAATAAGGATTTAAGTTCGGTACATGAAATGTTCGACGTTTGAACCGGGTGCTGAGTTGCTTAATTACCCAACCTCGTTCCCAGGGTCTCTTTGTCGATGAGAAGAGACCCTGGGAACGAGGTTGTTACTTACCTTGTTTGAACTGGGTCAAGAGACGAAGTTGTTGAGAATAGGTGCCAATGTTTATTAAGTAAAACGTTTACTGAAAAAGCTGAATTTCCCAGTTAGGCCTCACAAGAAAAGCTTCTCTCTTGAAAGCGTTGTTGCAGTGGCTTTTTTTCGAACGAGGTATTCTCCCAGCTTGTCAGTTTTATACTTGATTTTAAAATACAAAGCAAACGCCTATTTTTTAACTGGAAATTAATGGCAGCAAAAGGAGTCTAATAGTAGAAACCATGTTTTTAATTCAAAGAAATGACGTCTTTTGCATTTTGGTAAAAAAGAACTTGCGTTACTTTATCTTTGCAACAGATACCTCTTTGATCCTTGCTTTTTCGATTTCGTCCTTTTGATATGAATTGCTTGCATTGTTCATCCGCTCTTGTTTGTCCAGCTGTTCTAGCTGAGCCTTCAGGTTTTCTTTATTTTGATCAGCTTCGTTTTCATCGTTGGAATCTGAATTTTGTTCTACTGGTTTAATAGTCGGCAGGTGCTGTACTCTGTTTACTTTTGCGGCATCGATGCCCTGTCCCTCTATGCCTGAAGAGGAGGACGTACTCTTTCCAGACTGGTCATCAGCTAGAATATCAAAGACACACTTAGTCAAAGACAGAGTAAATATTTATGAAGCGACTGTAAAAGTTTTGTTGTTACCTACAGTAATGGCCAGGAAAAAATAAAATACACAGTCAAAATAAATAGAATGTTATAACGTTTTAACGTGCAACGCGCCTTACCGTGCGTGGCCACCCAACAAACTTTCACATTTGACAATTACGTGTAAATACGTCAACTCAAAGGCCCATGGAACGTTGTTCAACTTACAACTGTGCGAACTTTGCAAGGAGGCGTGACTGTTAATCAAATTCACACATCTTGATTGGCCGATAATTTGTAAAAAAGAACTTTGTTAGGTGGCCACGGTAAGGCGCGGTGCGCTGTAATAATGACAAAAATAGTAAAGTTCGTCATTCGATAACGGTTAGAGATAAGTAATTAATATAATTTACTTGACTGCTCTCATTAGGGATTTTTCAGGACCAATGCGGCAAATGAGAGAAATAAACTAAAATCGCAACTGGTGGAATTTAAGCCAGCTGAATATTTTCAATCTCAACCGAGAGGTTGCAGCGAAGATTATTCATAACGATCAACTCGAGGTTAGAGATGAAACTGGGGCGCCCAGACCAATCGGTCGTTTTTCGAATCAGACACGTATTCAAGTAACATTTTAATTTTGTTAACAACAAAGTAGTGCTTGCTTGATAACAAACATAAGGTACCTGAATTGGGTGATGGAATGAGCTTCCCGCCAACGGCTATGGTAAAAAAAAAGTGACATTTAAAATGAAGTGTATTATTGAAGTAGTTATGTAGAAAGTAATTCACTCCACTAATGGACAATGGATTATGATGCAAGTCTTAAAACTAATGAATTTCTTATTTACAGTGTTTATTGCTATTTCAAATGTGTGGATGTGTCGCAAAGCTTGTACGTTTAATCAAGTAACGATACTAATAACTAGATTTATTAGTATTAGATTTGTTAGTTATAACTAGATTCCCTGATCAGAGTTTTCTCTGTCCTTGTGTGGGCCCAATTCCATTAGTAGGACTAACGCTCACATGGTTCATATGGGGTACAAAACTAGCACTTCACATTCCACTCTAATAGTTAAGTCTGTTGAAATATAAGTGCTACACGGCCAACGTTTGCAAAAACGTAACCCCTCCTTGTACTTGTAGAAACTCATTATCGTGACATTTACGTCTTAAAATCCCACGACCTACTCCCGTCTGACCTTGTAGCTCAGTCGGTAGAGCAGCGGTCATGATCTAACCCGAACTTGGTCGTGGGTTCATTTCCCATCCTGGTCAGAGCTTTTCTCTGTCCAATTCCATTAGTAGGGTTAACGCTCACATGGTATATATGAGTAGTAAACTAGCACTTCACGTTACACTCTAATAGTCAAGTCTAATAACTAGAATCATGTTTTCCAAAAGAAGACTTTTTTTGCCCAAGGCTATTGGAGGTTTCAAACCGGCCTGATTTTCAGCCGGGACCGGCCAACGGGCTGAAATATCTTTGTTTAGTATAAATACACAGGTGATTAAACAAAATCGCGCGCTCTCATTGGCTCGCTATCACCTCGACGGACAAAATGGCTGCCAGTAGTCGTTTTGCCACTGTAAGTGAAGATGATTTTCGCGTTGAAATGTTTTTCTTTATCTTTTTTGAAATAATCACCTGTGTATTTATACTAAAACAATTATTCGCCTCAGGCTCAGTGATTATCGGTGAATATTCACCTCGACTTCGTCTGGGTGAATATTCACCGATAATCACTGAGCCTGAGGCGAATAATTGTTAAATAATCGCTATCAGTCCGGGCTGAAAAAGGAATGTGAGCATGTGCATCGATCATGTTTTCGCGTCTCAGTAAATTTGCGTTTTGCGCGCGGGCTGAAATTGAGCATGTAATCGCAACAAAATTTCAGCCCGGTGGGCGGAACGAAATTTCAGCCCTGGCTGAACAAAAAAACATGATCTGTGGATCCAAGATGGCCGCCATTTGGAAATTAACAACGTCATTGTTATGTCATGAGAATATACCATCGTGACGTTGCATTCCGTTATTTAATGAACACTCCATGTTACGTTTTCAGTTAAAACCAACAAAGTTTGATTCACGTACTCGCTACCAACGACCACAGAACCCTCCGTGGAATGCATCAAGTGATACTGAACACTGATTTAAACGATTCACTGTCTGCCGGATACGATTTTCCTTCTGATACACTACAAGTGCATCATGCAGGTAATAAGCAAAGGTTCTAACCTCTACACATCCGGAATGTTAGGAAGTGTCTGATCATAGGTAAGAGCTCAAACTTGGAGACAGCCATCACGTGATCTTTGGCAGGATGAGTTGCTATCTCTTTGAGTTGTGTGCCATCGAAATCTGGTCCAATCCCCACGCTCTCAATACGAACCCCTCGGTCTCTCAGCATACGAGATGGTGCAACAATATCATCACTTGACGCTGTGGTTGCGAGGACTAGGAGCAACTGGGGAATACTTGTTCTACCACTGTTCTGAAACCAGGTTGTTTTTAAACCAGTTAAGCTCGATCCTATTGCGATAATGTTGAAGAAAAAAAAAAAAACCAAACGTTGAGTCAATCAACCAACCATTTTCAATAACCAGCGAGAAGCTCTAATTAGGCCGGCTAAAGCAAAAGAATGCATTGCAAATGTTTTTCAATGTTCGTGAGTGCTTTGAAAAAGTTGCTGGCGTGTTTAAGAAGCACCGACACCTCTTTCAGCGCACTGATGAACATTAATTAAAAAAACATTCTGCTATTGGAAAACATTTACATGACGCACATAATTTGAGGAATAAAGATCTTCGAGAACAATTTAACGTTCTTAAGAAATGCCATAGGAAGCTGGAATACCTAAGTTACGAAATGCTTGTTACCAAAGACAAGAAACTGAAAACTCAATTTACCTAATTTTACATTCTTAATCGTATGCAACACTTTTTTCACCATCATTTTGTTATAAAATGAAAGCGTGCTCTAATTTCACGAATTTGAAAATGATGAGCGACTCATCGAAACGTCATTCTAACCTACCTTTGCTGATTCTTGTTCTTAATTGTTTATCTAAAAACTCCGTCATTACATTCCTCCGCTTTTACATTGACTCTGAATTATTTCCGCTTTTGACAGATTATAACGGAAATTCTGAGCTTTGCATTTTATGGTTAAAAACTCTCGCTTTGTTTAACCTTCTTGAGACAGTTACAAAAATGCAATAATATTGCAAAAAGAAATTCTTTAATTTGAACTCCACAGGAATACAGTTCTTTTGATAACAGGAAAGAAGTTTCTTACCCAGTAGAAATGGTCCACCATGGTATGCAATTCGCGATATTGCCGTGTTCAAGCTTGGTACGTCTTGAAAACCTTGAAAATCAAAGCCAATTTGTGGGCCTCTGGAAGCAGTGGCCACTGCTATATGCGCTCGACTACTGGAAACTGAGAACGAGCTGACCAGATTCTTAGTGAAAGCCAGTAACTTGGAAAAGTTATCTTTTTTAACTGAAGATGATCCATCAATCAGGATTCCAATGTCCGCCTTCGCTAAACATGCTAAGAAGTTAGAAGTAACCAAGTGTGAATAATGGCTTATTGGAAGTCTAGTTACAAAATTGGGAAAAGAAGTTTGAACACGATATCCAGATGGTGAGTGCACAATGATATAGATTTCCAGCCCGAGGCGAAAAAGATGATAAGTCTAAACAACTTGAAAGAACTTAAAAGCGAAGAAAATTTGGCTAATTAATTTACCAGTCCATTGCCAGACTCAATCTGGGCAGTCATTTTCGAATCTCTTTTCCGAACAATGACTTTAAGATGGATGGCTGGATATACCCCGTGAAAATAAGAATAAATATAAGATTCAAATTACGAAGTCTTTATTTAATCGGACTTACTCTTCTTCAGAGATTTCTTCTCTCCTATTTGTTTCCTAGAGACTGGTGGGCGTATTCTGCCTAAAAACGGGATATGGTTGGTTAAGAAAACATGATCAGCAATTGCAGATTCGTGACAATTTGTAGGTAATTTTGCATGGAAAACGAAACTCCGATCACGTAACAGAAAAACAGAACATTTTAAAGCCCTAACTACAAATTGTCACGAATCTGCAATTGCTGATCATGCTTTCATAACCAACCATAGCATTAAGTGGGGTCATTTTGAAATATTAGCAACTAGTCGATCAGACATGCATTGTAAAATTAAAGAGTCTCTCAGTTTATCCGTGATCTAAAGCCAGTCTTAAATGAAAACGTTGGCAGTGGGAAACTATATCTCTACTATTAGCATATTTCTTGTCGTTTTATGTCAATCAATTTCGTTAGTTCCCAGTCCGTACAGTTGTATTTTTGAATTTAAATTTATCTGTAACTGAATAATAATCACTTCTGATGATGTATGTTGTAACATACGAAACGTTAAGGTTACAAAAAAGCTAGCTACAACTGTAAAATGGTCTATTAGTGTAGCGTAGTTTAGTTTCATGCTCTCGTCACCATAGCAGAGCCAGAATCCTGAGCAGAATTAGCACATTACATCACAGACCGTGAACTGACAAAGTGACTTATCATATATGGGCAAAATTACTGAATGCTGATTGGCTGAGACGGAGTTGGTAAACCAGAGTAGCATCAGACTTTGCCTGAGAATCAATTATCTGTTACCATTATTACCAAGTTAAAAACGTAATTCTTACCGTTGGGGTTCTCTGAGCTATTATCAACTAAATAGCCCGAAGAGTGCATTAAATCCCCAGCGTCAACTGCTGCATTCTTAGCATTTCTGGGCATATCTTCCCCGCTGGCTGAATCTAAGGTTTCGTTGTCCATTTCAGTTGTCTCTTTATTCGACTCCTCTGCTTCTGAAGGGATATCAAATGTGTCTACGTGAGATGTACTCGTTTTGGTCACCGCGTCTTGGAAGTCGGCATCATCTCTTGCCATGTTCTGTGCCATCCTGGTGCCTTGATCAACAGTGTCAGCTTTTTGGTTTGGCTGTGACCCTGTAAAGCAAAGTATCTTATCTGTATTTTTGTTTCAAACAGGTAAAAGAATGGTGAAGGGCTTCGCCAGCAGTTTTCTTACCTGGTTATCTGGAACCGTTAGGGAACAAGGAAGTACTAAATTTTACTATTCAAACTTTTTATAACATCGCGGAAAGTAAACATGTATAATACAAAGTGACATCATTGAGAAGAGGAAATTGAAACGCTCGACGATGATGACGACGATGAAGACAGCGATGATGATGATGATGATTATTATTATAATGATAATAATTATTATAATTTATGATAATGTTGATGATGACGATGATTATGATAATCATAGCTAAACCCAGAATTTTAGTAGTGGAACATTGCTAAGACTGTCCCGATTGCGTTATACACTTTTTGCGGGAGCGCTTTTCTTAAATTGGAGCAAAAACCTTGGATTCGGAATTGAACACAAAATACTTCACGGTTGAACGAGCCTGATTATTACGCCGAGGTTTGATGTAAAGAAATTTGAAATCATGTCATTCTTCAAAATATATTTTACTTAAGTTTTCTTTTGCTTGAAAAACGCTTATGTTTTACTTTATGATCACGGAAGACAAAACCTTAATACAAATAGCAAATTCATAAAAATCTCGACAGGAATGTTACAAAATGCTTAGCCATTTTTAAGCACTCTCTCTAAATTTTGGAGATTTTTTTTTGAAAAATGGAACAAAATTTGAGCCTCTTTTGCGCATGTCCCTAATTAAGTGCACGGGCATTTCAATAAGCGTCACGAAGTGTCCCCTTGCTGTTTTCTCCAACTTAAACATCCCTCGTGTCGTGGAATACAGACAAAAAACGTCACAAAGCGTCCCCCAAATGCTGCTCTTTAAGTAAAGATTAACTGCGTTCACCGTACTTTTTTTGCGATTGCTCCCGGAACTTGAAACTTGAATCCTTGCACTGTGCATTTGACCGCAAATTTATCTCTTTCATGCAAGGTTTGTCTTTGGCCCCTTGAGGAGTTTCGGATAAACCAAAGGCTTGTCTGGTTGCAAATACATTAACGTTCTTAAATCCTTCGTCAACAGCAGAAATGCCACTTTGAAAAACCCCTTGCTTTGTCAAAAACCGGCATTCGACTTGATTTACTTTCATTGTTCATTTCAGTTTACAGTGTCCCCAATTAGCGCTCCAGCGCTAGAACGACTAGACACTTAAATAAAGTTCCTTTCCTTTTATGTGTTTCCTGGACTATCATTCTGTTGAGGAACGCTTGTCAATTCTCTTTCTCAGCTATTCTCAAATTTTATTTTCTTAGATTGTGGAACTGAGAAATCCTGTGTTTACAGTTTTTGACTTAGCACTCTCACATTCTAGCAATTTTTTAATGTTCAATAAAGAAAGAAAAAAAAAATATACAAAAGAACGACGAAATAAAAGTTCAAAGTTCATCACTCGGATTTTATCACTAGAAAATACAAAATGCCAATCCAGCGTGAACATGAACACTGTTAAGAAATACCAAGAATGAGCTGCATTGAACCTAACCTGGCCTAAGTTTGTGAAATGGAATTTTTGGGGCTATCTTTTTTGTCCTAGGTACTTGCTTTTGCAAAAGCCTTCGCAAAAGTGCGTCCATGCCTCCACAAAAATGTTTGTTGTAAATTTGAGCAACCACTTTGCTCGCTATCTTAACAATATCATTAAAATCGCTGTTATAAACATATTTCGAAGCTGGAAAACTTGCAATTTGTTCCAGCTGAGCCAGCGAAACTTTGGATCCCAATCCAACAGCGAAGACTTCAACGTCACTCTTTTGAAGTACCTTAGCAGGTTTCTTTATATCATCGACAGATTTCCCATCAGTCAACAAGATCACTATGTGAGGTACGTCAGATCTTCCACTTGTATTGATGACTAAATCTTTAACATCTTTCAGTCTTTTGCCGAATTTTTGATCCCCGTATGGAAGAGGAATCATTCCCATGAGAGCCAACAAGAGTGGTTCCCTGACGATTCTATTTAAGTCTACAACAGCGTAAAACGTCCGACCCTCGACGACGATTCCAACTTTCGTTCGCTTGCTTGAGACGTCAAATGCGTGGGTGACGTATTTCATGAACAAAATTGTTTTCTGCCAGTTTGCAACACCCATCTTTCCAGTACTTTCAACTAGAAACACCAGATCCACCTTGTTTGTCCGTGGACCTGCGATGCAATAGGGAGCTTTAGTAACGACGAAGGCTACAGCTACGAGAACGTCACAAAACGCAACAGCACTCTGACTGCTCTTGCGCATGCGTCTAACATCTTTGTGAATTTTTACCGCACTATGCCAAATAACAACAAGAAATGGTATTAGCTAGTAGGTTTGTGAGGAAATTAGGTTCATGGATGTTGCCTCAGTTCCAGTTTTACTTCGACCTTATTTACAATGATTCTCACTCACGGTTCTTGCACACATTTGAGATAGCAATTTTTTTTATTTAAGATAAAGCCCCCGTAGCTGTTGCCGTCATCGTTGCAGTAAAAGCTCCCTAATTGACTTTGTTGGAATCTGCAATCATTAAGACTACAAAGAAACAGTATCGACTATTTAGGGGGCTTGCCGTATTGACCGCGCGACAGCGAGGTCAATACAGCTAGGCCGAGGTTTGAGATTTTCAGTGTAACGACCTAACGGTCGAGGTTATTAAGTTGTTTTTTATATGCATGGCTAACAGAACGGTTCTAAAAAAGAAAAAGGTAATTTGCATAATCCATCATTGGCCCGTGGGCATTACGGGAGAATAATGCCCTAGCGCTTAGTTGCTCTTAGCCAATCACAGAGCGTGTTATATCGGCTAGAAACCCTATCCATGTAATAAATACTGAATTTTTCTCACGGCGGATATGTTTTCCTGGTGTAAATCAAAAAGGGTAAGCAAACCAAACGAAATGGACTGACCTTCCTTCGTTGATGATTCTTTCTTGCCTGGCAACGGTAGTCCTGTAGAGGGAAACGACGAAGGTTTGAGAAGTATTTTACTGTGAATTTACAGAGCTTCAAGACGTGCTCTTAAAAAATTCCTGATACTTGCTTGTTGTTCTAGGACTGGGCTGGATGTCCTCGAACGCTGTGCGAGCGGCTCCATGCATTTGAAAGCCAACAGCAACAAAAATTACTCAATACGAAACTGATTCCTTGAACCTTAACTCCAACAGTTAACAAGGTCATGGATGATGTCATGATTTCAATAATTATGTGGCTATCCTGTATCCTGCGTATAGATTTCTGGGTTACAAACGGTCTAGATTAAATTTAATGAAGGGAAAAATCTTACCAGGGGATGTAACATTAACATTGTTGACATGGGCTGTTGCAGCTCCCGGTTCTTCATCTGGATTCACTGAAACGGGAAAAAACACATCGCATTCAACCATTTCAAAAATGCAGTTTAAAGGCAAAACTTCTTGAAGAAAACCCATTTTAACTGTCGATTTCAGGAGAAAGATAAAAACGGGTTCGGTACACTATGTTAAACATGATCTATGGTCGAAAATCAGTTCCAGAAGAGCTTGAAAGTGGAGCGAGTGCTAACAGGACGAAAAAGTTCAACAGCGATAGTTTTTGCTCTGTCTAATACTTACTTTGATTGTTCTCGTCATTTGCCATGGTCAGCTCTGTGGGTGCTACGTAAAAAAATCATGAGATGATAAACATTGATATTCGCTTGTGCTATATACAAGTTCAGGGCGGGTCCATGGAAGGACGTTTTCTCTTAACCTTCAGGGGCACCCAACGACCAATTTGTTGTAAAATGAATGTATTATAGCCCAGTTAATGAAAATAAATGTTATTAAGGCATTTTCAGGTGTTTTTCAGTGTTGCTGGTAAAACATTGTCTGTTCCTTTTTCCCAGCAAGACACACAAGAAATTTCCCAGCCAGCTAGATAAAATTGGTTGGTTTCCCAGCCAGCCGATCAAATTTATTTCCCAGCCAGGAATTTCGCGCACTTTCAAATTCCTCGATCCAAAACGACTGAACAAAAGCGACAAAACCGGGACAAAACTGTTTTTTTCCGCAAGCGCAATCGCTCTGACCAGCCGTCGTATGTTTGGGAGAGGGAAGGGGTTCTTTTTTTTTTTTTAGTCGTTCTCAGTCTTCAGAGTTTCTACAGCCAGCTCGGATTGAAATGCTAGAAAAAGTCAGTAATTCCCAGGCAAAACCTCTATCAATACCAAAATTTCCCAGCCAGCTCATCGAAACACCTGTATTTTTGCCAGCCAGCAAGATTCCTCTGGGGAACAGATAATGTGAGGAACAGATTCGTTGGGTGCCCCTGAACCTTTATTTAAGTGTCATAGAAATTCCAGTATATAACTAACAGTAACTGGAGACACCACACAAGCCTAATAAAATGTAGTGAAATTACCGTATTTTAAGACTTTACAATACAAATGTTTTATGTACTATTAGCTTATTAGCAAAAATAAAATGATGTAAATAGCTAAAAATCAATGAAAAATCATGAAATGCAACGAGTTACATCAATGACAAGAGGCACCACATATTCGACCAGCAGGCGTGAATCCAGTAAGGAGATACTTATTCACAAAGTTCAAAATTCTTTTAACTTGGTGTGTTTATTTTATTGATGGTCAGTTTGGGCCATAGCAATGAGCTAAGGTATCTTTCGGTTGGCTGACTTGCGTATTTTTACTCTTGTAAAGGCTGCATTCAGTTTCAAATTTGTAATTTTTAAATGATAATGATCGGTTGCATGACTATTAATCCTCTTTGGTTGAAATGTTCTCGACATATTGTCATGACACCACATGGTGTCTTACTTTGTTCATAAAAATTAGGATTCCTTTTAACCGGCTTCTTTCATTTAATGTAATTAAATTAGCTCTCTTTAAAAAAGTTCTCATAAGAGGAAGACTTGTTCTGGTATACTACTCGAAGTCTTTCTATGTTACTCTAAATGTCCTGATACATAAGATTAGCATATACCAGACAAGTGCAAAGTGCGTTCGCACGAGATATTTAGCTTGAGGTGGATCAGTTTCCCGAGCCGCGAATCGCCGAGGCAAATATCTACCATTAGTCACCGACAATGAGGTTGACAGTTGTTTTAGTATATATTCTAAAACTGTTTGATAATATAGCACGAGAAGATGATTTAACTCATTTCTTACTGCAACGATTACAATGATATTTTTGGGTGCAACTCCACAGGGATTTTCTCGGAGGTGAATTGCAAAGAATATTGGGAGTTGGAGTACTCAATCAAAACGCGCTTCAACGCTATCCACTGTTTAACTAATTACTAACGTCTCGGAGGCGATTTGTTAAACATCTGATTCACTTCTACTACTGTAACTGTTAGCTTGTGCACCCATTCCTTGAGTTGTTGTCCTTAGCTCGCCCCGAAGGATTACTAAATCCTAAAAAATGTGTTCCGTGACTAAACTGCTAAGGACAATGTGTAAATGTAAGACTTGTAAAATGTTATTTAAATCAACAGAAAACTAAGAGGATTGTCTCTAACCTTGACATAGTTTAGGTGCCAGTTTTGCAGCCAGAGATCCAAGATGATCGTAATCTGAGAAGAAAGTCTTTTGTGCATCTGAAGCTATGTCGCTCATTTCCATGGGATCTGTTTTTGATTCGATTCCCACTGTATAGATGTTGACACCCGCCTCTCGCAGCGCATCCACCCCAGGTTGCAATATGTCCTCGGACTTAATTGTTAGCAACACAATTAATGCCTTGGGGATCCCTGCTCGGGCGCTTTTGTCAAACAATTGTTTCTTAGTGAATAAAAGTGCCTGACCAACATTGTTTCCTCCATCTGGTGTTTTGACTTCTTCAATAGCTTCAGATAACTTGGGCATGTTAAAATATTCATTGAAGTCGAACGCCATAGATGGTTTCTTGCCATAAACAACAAGTCCAACATGTGTTCCTGAATCGGAGACCTTCATTTTTTCAGCTGTCTTCTTGACAAATTCCATTGCCTTCCTGAAAGACCTCTGTCTTACTCCCGAAGGTTGATCGTAGCAGCCCGACACAAGGAATCCAAGTTCCATGACTGGTATTTTACATGCGTGGTTATCGTCAAAAAGTTGATCTTGAGCTTGTGTAAGATAAGAATAATAGTTAACTCTTGTCTAAATTGTTGAACACTTTTTTAGTCATTCAGGTCGACGGGCAACATTCAGAGAATCTTAGACTGCGTAGAGAAAGAACAGATAGATTTCTCGCATCTTTTGCAGAAATCGAAGCAGTCGTAATAAGATATTGAATTTGTAAATGAATGGAAGGTCGTCTTACCCATCGAATTGGTCACTCCTTGTGTGCCATTTATTTCAGGGCCTAGAAATAAATAAATTAAAAATCTCTAAAAGATATTTTAGCGTCAACCAGCTGCAATTTAGGCCAAATATAGTCATATTACCTATTCCGTTGACGGTTTCCTCTGTCTCATTGAGTTCAAAGCCTAAAATACCAGAAATAATAGCAGTATGTTAGCTACTAATCGTGCGGTAATTATAAGAAGGCAGCTCCATGAGTGCACAAGCGAAGAGATTTCAATTCAGTTGTACTTTTAACACATTCTGTGCTATTTGGAAGATTTTCAAATTGGTAATTGATTATATAAGTAGGTTGCAAAGTGTCAAATACAAGTGAATAATCCGATTACAAGAAAAGAATATACGAAGCAGACAGAATTTTGAAATAAACGAATTTGTTGCAAGGAGTTTGAAATTGCAATCAAATCAATCTGTATCAAGGAAAGAAGCCAAATAGTCGGCTGGAACTGTTTGAGTTAATGTCACTTTCACCAATCATTGATATACTTTCGGTAGCAAAAGGTGCAGCGCCCTTAGACTTATTAATTACTCCTTCAATGTCAAAAGGTAAAAAATTCACAGCAAACCTGACGTCAAAGAGGCGATTAAAATTGCCAGAGTGTAACAGCCACAAACCAAACGTCGGTTACTAGAGATCACTAATTTCGAAGACATGGTTTCAAAAATCTTTCAACACAACACGAGAAAGCTATCTCGAATTAGCTCATAGTGCTGATTGGAACATTTTCTCTTTGTCTGAAAAAAGAAATTGTTTAAGTCTGCAAACAAAAGAACAGGAAAACTTGACCAGTCGTGTTGAAATATTTCAAGACTGGCGCAAGATAGTGTTTGGAATTTTCTCTGCAAAGCAGCAACCTTATTGGCAAACAGTTAAGGTCACCAACAACACCTGTTGATGTTTGCAAAATAGTTTCTTTTAAGTGGTATAAAATGGAAGAATTGGAGGGTCGTTGCGAGAAAGGTGATGAAAATGCAAAATTTCTTACTTGAATTTGATACATCACCTTAAAAATGCGACTCTTTAATAAATTAATTTATTTATTTAAAACAGCTATATTTGGCAATGATTGCAAAGCAAAAAAGGTGTCCACAGAAATTTTCGTGGAAATTACATTCTGTCCCAAAATAAACCAAGAACAACCAGTTATGGTCTTAGTTCTTTTTTCTTATGTATCAGCCTAGTTGCGGAATGCGCTACCTGATTTTATTCGTATCACTAAGTTTACTGGTTTCAAAAGAGAATCCAGGGCCGCATTTTGTACAGCGGCTTTTCTTTTTAATTAATACATCTTTAAATATTATGTATTTAGAATGTATCTATATATGCTATGTACTTTAGCTGTAAATGTAATGTCTCGAAGATATTAGCTCTTGTAGTTATTCTGAAATTCGAGATGAAATAAATTCTCTGCATGCATGTATGTATGTTACCTTTAACAGGGCGCGTGCGCACACTTTGTAATCTGCGACTTCAGTGCTTACCATATGACAGGTAAAATGACTTTTCCCTTGTATATTTAAGCCATCCAATTCTTATGATAAATTGACAAGGGCGGTTTGGAGCTGTGAGTAGGCGTGGGATTTGTCTCATATGGCTTAGGGGCCGACATATCTCTCCCTCAATGCCGTACCGGGAGGCGAGGTCGGTAGCAGAAAGCAGCGAAGGGCCAACTGCGTCCAAAAGCGATCGCACGGGCCGAAATCCCGGGATGACTCGTTTGGTACGACGCTCCAGGGCCATGTTTGGAGGTACTGCGTTTTTCTCTCTTGTTCAAACATTCCGTCCGCGCATGCGTAAATGTTCTGGCTCTCCGATACCTAGCCTACCAACAAAATTAACATGCTGCATGGTTTTTACCAGGAATTGACATTTCAGTTGATTCTACAGCCATAAACGTAACGTAAGAACCGTGCGGGTCTGACAGGTGGTTTCGTATGAGCGAAACTTTGAAGGGTAACCTTTAACATGTAAAACTGAATTCTGCTTGCTAATAATTGTACCACTGTAATGAAAAAAATTAAATTCCTCTATTTAAAAACGTTTCGTGTTTCGCTCAACTTGAAATTCCCGGGAAACGGACCTTAATGTAAAATCCCGACCAAAAACCAGCCAATCAGATTGTTTCATTTAGCCTGAGTAATAGGTTGATA
>NC_090888.1:72216547-72286547 GCF_036669925.1 Montipora capricornis | reverse complement strand
CGAAGTGCATGATAAGATCCAAATAAGTGAGATAGCTTTCGTACCTAAGCAGCCTGCAGACCGCTCCAGAAAATATAACATACACAATAGGCCTCACCAGCAATGATCTCTTTCGGTTTCACCGTTATTGAGCTATATGCCAGAATCGTCCTTGACTGGATGAGAAAAGGGATGTTAAGGGTTCAGAACATAATTTATATACATATATGACCATATATATACAGTTGCGCCATCATTGTACAGGGGTCCATGGCAATATATTGGATACTCGATTCCAGGCTCTGGATTCCAGATTCTTTATCTTCAGGGGATGATGCTAGATTCCAAACGTGGCTTGATTCCAGTGTATACATGACTCCTCAAGTATCCACTCCCTAAATTCCAATGAGGACAATATAATTCAGCCTTTGATTTCTGACTTTTATCATTTCCCCACTTAATAAAACAGTCCTCTTTGCTTCAGGAATACATTCCACTGATTTGAAAGGGCATCATAAAGCAACACACCGTCACCGTCATCATCACCGTCACAGTCACAACAAAGATAATGGCGAAGCTGCAAGAAGAAGCACCTTTCGTATTAGTATGCCTGCCAAAGTGGCAAAACTCATACTTCCACGAATCGCAAAAAAGAACCAAGAGACAATTATAAGAATCTATCCAGACAAAACGGCTGAGTTACAAAACCAAACAGCAAATAACTACTTAATGAGTCTCAGTTACAAAAAGTTGAATGAAAGTGAACCCCAAGACCTTCTCTTCAGAGACCCTCAGTGTGGCTGCGGATGCTGTTGTTGTCCAGACAGTGAGTTTTTTGTTGCTTTTTCTTTGGCTCCGCTTAAAAAAAATATTAATTAACAAACTATTAAATCAAAATGTATCCTTTATCTGCCAAAACTATTGTCACTGGGGTAGGTTTTTCCGGTAGCTATAGCCGGTTTTTATGTTACAGCGGTTACTAATTAGTCACACGCGCCCCTCAACGACTTTTTTCATTTTTCGGAACTAAATATAGGTGGACGTCAATCAAATGTTTCCGAGTCGAATTCGACTCCCGCCAAGTAAACAGGACTATCGTCATAGAAACATTTGATTGACGTCCATCCAAACTTAGTTTCGAAAAATGAAAAAAAAGAAAGTCGTTGAGGAGCGCGTGTAACTGGTAACCGCTGTAAAGCCAGGTTAGTTTTAAACACTCAGCAGACCGTAAAAGCCATAATAATTTATTCACAAAAAGTTGAGTCGAGGCACTTTAGAATTTAAGACTTGCAGCTCATTGCCCATTTGCAGTGAGGCCTTAAATTCGAGACGCCCGCGAAAAAAAAACATCTAGTGGTCAACGAGGTGTCCGAGCACGGAGAATGCGCATGCGAATCCAGTGCCGTATCCATTAATTTTAAGGACAGTGCCTACTATTGTTATTCCGCATACGTTCTGTGCATCTCGTGATACTGGGATTTCCTATGGGTGATGCTTATCAATACAGGGATATTTTTGCGCGGTTCAAAACTATGCGGAGAAAGCAGAACTTAGCAAGTGCTCTTGGTATCCAAAAAGAAGATCGGGGGTAACCGTGCATTTTTCAGAGATATTTAAGCTTCAATTTGGAAAAGATCGCCATATATTGCTTTGTGTTTCAAGGCTTTTTACAAATATTGTTGATTAATTATCTTCGAAAAATACGTGGTTACCCTCAATTTTCTTTTCCCGCATATTCAGTAAACCGCGCAAAAAATACCTTTGAATTAGCAGGCACCGTCCTTAAATTTGGGATAACAATCACTCATTTTTCTTTCTCTCTACCTCTCTATCGTTTGCAGTGAATGTAGATCCCATGTCCATTTGTCGTCCTGGATGTCCCCGTAAGTAAACAGAAACTAAAAGTGGAAAATGTTAATTAAGACTATTTTACATTTACTACCTTCTTTGAATTTGCCGATACATATAACTTAATAATCATATCCAGAAGTGATTCGCGTCTGATTTCATCACTGCGATAGTAAAGCCAGCTTCTTGTCGACGTCCGTTATGCATGATCACAATCTTACTCAGATTATAAAAATAATAAAATTAGCCAAGAGGCTCTCACGGAACCAGTAACACAAAGAATTATCTGTAATTGGACCTGGCTTCTCAAAAGAATGTGACAATACATACACACATACATATGAAACACAATCACGACAGAACAAAACATTCAACAACAGCTGTCAAGAATACCACGTAAGTGGCTGGAGCCAAGTTAGTTGGCTATTTACAAGTGCAGCTGAGAGGTTGAACCTGAGACTACCAGCAACGAATCAAACCAGTGGTCAGAACGTTGCTCAGTTGAACTCTGGAGGTCAAGGAAAGCGCCCTAACAAGTGGGCCACACAGCCTCACACAGAATTCTTACCGTCGTTATCTGATTGATGGGGGGAGGGTCCTTAGCCTTCCCTAACTTTACGAAAGGGTTCATCAAGATAATCTTAGGCTATTACAACTTAAGAAATCAGCTTGTAAAGTACCTGTAAGTTGTGATTATTTTGTTGACACTCACTCACTATTTTTTCTCTTTATTTGCAAAAAAAAAAAAAAATACAAACAAAAAACTACGCCAGTGTGTCCCACCCGTAAGTATATCTTTTATCTTTTCAGTTTTATTTTCGTCTCTACCAATGCAAATATGTAACTACGAGTTGCCTTTATACCACATCGGCTTAAGCTGTTGCTACAATAGTCCGAATTTATGCTACGTGTATTACAGTTAATTTTCCAGCGCTTTGTTTAATCACATTGAGTAAAATGCATAATAACATGGGTGACGAATAACTCCTTAATTTTTGGCGCGAAATTTCAGCGTTAATGTGAAATTACAATGCAACATTGCAACACGGCAACTTTTCTTACAGTGCCAAAATGGCGTCTTATGAACGTAATTTGTCTCACATGATATTAACATCTCATCAAATGGTATACTCGTGAAATTAGGGAGTAACTCCCTGGCCTAAAATTATTCCTTAATTTCACTCGTCACCATTTGATTACCTATACTAATTTTTCAGCTTGTAAAATTTGCTGCTGCTGCTCATCACCACCACCTCCACCACCGCCACCACCCCCACCCCCACCCCCAAAGCCTCCAGCACCCACCTGTCCGATGGTGTGTCTTCCTTGTTGTCCGCCGTGTCCTAGACCATGCCCGTGCCGTCCACATTGTATGCGCCGCCCCATAATCCGACCGTGCCACCCTCCATGCCGCATACCAGCGCCGCCTATAATTGGACCGATGCTGGGTCCATGTTTTCCGGCTCCACCAGCCATGGGCCCATGTCATCCACCGTGTTTTCAAAGGCCACCTATTCGAGTGAGTCCAAATGGAGCAATCATTGTGGACCATCCATTACGGGGACCTCCAATATTCATAGGTGGGTAAGAAGTGAAAAAATGCGTAAAAGACACTTGTTAGAATTTCGATTCTAATCGAATACTCGAGGTTTACCGCTGGCCCGTTCTCAAAGCCCTTGCATGCAGTGTGCTCGTTAAACAACCCACGCACCTGAGCCTAAATTAATAGCCCCATCTCCCCTTGCTCCCATGTCCCTCAAAGTCATTGGTTCGACCCAAGCAAAGGAGTGGCTCGGTCCATTCTCCAACGCACACCGTGTTTTCAAACGCCTCCACCTCCAACCGCAAACGGTAGTGTCCGGAGTTTCCAGTTTTCGTCTGAAACAATGGACACTTCCCAAAAATTGTTTACATACTAAAATAATCCAGCAACCCCTTGTCCTTCTCTTTCCCTTCTTCTGTGCATACGGAACCCGCGCCAGCAGTGCGCAGAACAGTCAAAACTGTGCTATCCATTTGCCCTTTCACTGGAAACGGTGCATTTCTGTGCGTAAATGACGTTGTTGTCGATCTACCCTGTAGAAAGTACGCCACCAAAGTCTTTTTTTCGCGAATTAACACAAATAAATACATGCAATTTCAATACAGTCTTGACGTCTTCTTACACTGGATTCGAAAAGACCAGACTGACTTCGTCTTAAAATGGTTAGAAAAAGCACAAATAACAGCCAAAATACAACAGTTGACGTTCGAACTGCCGCTCACCGGCAACCCAGTTTTGGCGCCAAATGGTTTTCTGGTTCTTTAACTGCGAACCTATTGACGTGACGTCGGATAGTACAGTTTTTCCCGCTCGCTGAATTCTGATTGGTCAATTTAAATTTCAGTAGCATCCTTAAGTCCTAACTGATAAAATCTATTTCAGTGACTGTCCCACTTGAGATCGCTGGTGATCGTCGCTCCTAAATCTTTCTGAGAGGAGGCTCGCGTCAGTATCTGACCACCAACTACATGTAAAGCATTCACGAAACGTAATTCTTTTCGATCATCCACGTATGTAATTCAATTTCATTGAGCAACGTACTTAAAGAACTAACGACATTTGTGTTATTAGACCAATGCCGTGATTCGTTAGGAGAATGCAGGAGCTATGCAAAGATGGGAATGTGCAATCATCCGTCACCTTTTCACTCCATTCAGCTAATAAGGAAAATGTGTCCATTCTCTTGCGGAATTTGCAACAAGTAAGTGAAGCAATTCATATTGGAATTGCTTTCTAGAAACTGGGCATTCGTTCCAGTTCATTGTTTCGCTCATCTTTAATTTGTTCATTAATTCCTTCACGTATTGTCATTCTCTTTTTAGTTTTTGCAGTTTTCTATAAAATGAAACCAGTTTAACTTTAAAGTCAAAGTTAACAATGTAATTTTTTGAGCAAATCACTTGACCGCGTGGGGACTGGAACTATTTCTTCGAGTGCTGATGATCACGAGTGAGAGATATCATATCACCATCTCAAGAAAATGTTATTTTTTGTCCTATAAAAGAGTCAAATTTAACTTCAGTGACGTTGAAAGAATAGGATTACACTAATGATATTGGCTTTCATCGATATCTATATAAAAAATGATTTTCCGTTGTCGATTTGACAATTTGATTATTAATTGACTAGTATTCGTAAAAAATGGACAACAACTTTGAGTTTTACTTCAGTTACAAGTGTTCGTTACAGTGCGAATTTGAATTTGAGTCAATGTTACAATTTGAACACACGTTAGTACATTGTCGTTAGAATTTTAAATTACAGGTAAACGTTACAACAACGCTAAATGCAAACAATCGAGTAATGCGCCCGCAAATAGTGTAACAAAGGAAAAAAACAAACTTAAGTGTCATTAAGTGCTTAATGGCAGGAAATTACAACAACAACAACACTGAAAAACTACAGAAAACTTACACTAAAACATAAATGTAGCTAAAAAGATTGGGTTAGCTCCACATGCTTTAGCTGCCTATTTAGACTGGGATTTTCCCAGCGGATATGAGCAGTCTCTTTGAGCAACAACTGGAAACGATTAGGTGCCGTATCTAAAACGGAGAAGCAGCTCTCAGAACAGAGTCTTCGACATTCCTCAGAGTGTTGCAAATGTTGGAAAATGTGAGAAGTCCTGTCCCTTCTCAGATGCTCACGAATGCGCGTCGAAATGTGTCGGAATGTTTCCCCGACGTAACAGGCATTACATCCTGCACAAGTGAATTTATACACGACACGCGAACGGAGATCAAAAGGCACGGGATCCTTCACATTGAACATGTTGCAGATCTTAAATGAAGAAAAAGCGAGTTTAATGTCTAAATCGACACAAAAACGCTTAACTGGTTTACGTTATCTCCTCTAAGCTTCTGTAGAAAAGGAACCTACGTAATGTAACTTAAAATACTTACGGAAACAGAGGATTGAACTTGGTCGCTATTAGTTGAGGGGGTCTGGGCTATAGTAATATACCGATCAAGTATCTTCTCAATTAGAATTTTTACGTAAAATGAAAGTGAGGTTCTCAACGTCATTGTGAAAGCCCGCCCAAGTGTTGTTGGTTCTATTAACAAGTGTTCTAACAAGGCCAATTTTGTACGATGGAACAGTGAAACAGTGTCTTGCAAAGTTGTTGTCCATTTTTTACTAATACTAGTTGTTCTGCTTTTATCCAGAATAATTGACTAGTATTTACAACGCTTAACTTTTAAAAAGTAGAAGACCGTACGTTTTCGGGGTTAAACCATCTTCAGGGTAGTTTGACCATCCGCGTGATTGTGTATTTATGTCTATCAGGTAATTCCCGACGGGAAGAGTTTTGCTATGTAGCAATGAATTTGTTTGTTTAGAGCAGGTTTCCATTGTTGGATCATTAGGCCATCAAAAATTCTGCGTTTGTGAAATGATTGCGCCTTGCAGAGTATACGCCAGCTGAAAGAATGCGAAGGATTTTCACGTAGGTGACGGGCAGGTCTTGAATTCTTACCTGCGCATTTCTCATGGTCATGATTATTAATTGGTATTAAAGTAAGACGAATATATATTTCTTGCTGACTGGGTGCATTATTTATTTCAGTTATGACGAGAATGCAGCTTTGCTTCGAAGAAACGTGAAGCCTAATATTCGTGTTCCTCTCGCATTACGTATAAAGCTGAACAGAGCCCTGGCACAGATCATAAGGAACAAAAAGCTAGAGGGTAACGTTGCCATGGAAACTGAGCAGGACAAATTGGAATCAAACGAAGAGAAAATCTCACAAAAAAAGAGTCAAGCTTTTGGCCTTTCACATAGTCAAAAGTCTCATGGACTTGTTGAATAAGATTATTTCCAGGATCAAGAGAAAGTCTAAAGACCGGCAGAATGACACTGAAGACTAGAGGTGCAAGCAGTTAGTCTTAGTAAGGAACTGGAAACAACCGGCGTGCCAATATTAGTTAAATAGGCAACAGCAAAATCGTCTAGTTTTGTCTGATTAGTTCCAAAAACGTAGACAGAGATGCCACTGAGGAACAAATAGACAAATTAAAAACTTTTTAGAAACACCTGTTTAAAGATTTATTGGCTTACAACTTTTCGATGGATCAAAAAATATTACGGAAACGATTTAGTATATTTAGCTTAGGTAATTTAGTTGATGTAATGTTATACTAACAGATTTGCAATTCTTACTGATTTTATTCTGTAAGCATCATACTTTAGAACTTGGTATGGGGCGTGATGGAAACTACTGCAATAATTTGAGTTAGCCAATAAAGTTGTTCCTTCTTCAAAATACTAGCAAACATGAGACCAAAGGGTAGCAAAGGATAGAGTAATCCAAAGGAAATAACTCTATAGGTACTTACAAAAATTCAGTTTACTCATATACTGGTCTGACCTCAGGATGATTTTCTTGTTTTCCAATTTAAATATGGTGTCGTTATTGTAACTTTTAAATTATCATTGAGATGGTTTAATCGCCAAATATTTGTTACCCTGCTTTTAAATTCCTTAAGCTCGAGTTAAAACTCCAAATTAATAACTTCCCATGTTAATGTAACCTGCAATACATGAAACGTCCAACAAATGCCACGAACGACGAAGCTCCTGATATGTACCACTTAACCACACCCCCTCGATTTACTAGTTTTATAGAATTGTCATATGTATTACAATAAAATCTTATTTCTACGTACCACGGTTATTGTTATATGAATCCTTTTTTTTTTTTTTTTTTGCAATAATAACATCGAAAATTTGGATATCTATCCTTAAGCTTTCCCGCTGGTGTTCAGTGTCATTGTTGTCATTACAATTCACTGATAATGGCATCATTAGCAGATGCCATGAATATTACCATTATCAATCATTGACGTCGATCTAACTTACTCCTTTGAATAAGTCATGTCATGGTCAATAAACAGAGTTTAAGATAACCATCTGCCAAGCAAACTGAAATTACCAAAAAATAATTTTTTGTCCAGAAGTTGGTAAATTCTATCAATTCCTTTATCGAGATTGATCATATTCATATGCCCCAAGAACTTCCAAACTCGCCCAAGCAGCTGAGGAGACAATCTTAGCTTTTTTCTAAGCTGGAAGTTCCCATAGCAAAAATGGGAGACTTGGGAGGTCTGCTGACAAGCATTTTACAAGGCACCAGCATATGGTAATTCACTCCCCGCCTGTGCCCTGCACCACAAGTAAGTAAGTTTACATAATATGATTTGTATCCTATTTTGTATATTTCCAGGGAGAACTCTCAATAACTATAAAATTTAATGACAGGTATGCTTTTGTGACTTACTAGTTCAGACCACCATTAATAATATATTATAGTAATAATAATAATAATAATAACCTAAAACTGGAGGAAAACCTCAACATACTGACACAAGATAAGAGAGCCCAAAAATGGATTCTATCTCAGAACAATGAAATTGTTAAGTTCTTCTACAAACAAATGAAGAAATTTTAAAAACAAAAGAAAAAACCAACAAAAAAAAAGAAGAAAACAAAACAAAACCAAAAAAAAAAAAAAAAACGGATGAAGACCACAAAGCCTAAGAATTACACCCCGCTTTGTTGGTATAAATAGGATATTGAGAAAAAAGCAAAGAAGCCATGATAATAACAATAATAATAACAATGATAATAATAATAATAATCATCATCATCATTATCATGGCGGCGAGTAGGGAAGACGTGCTTCACCGAGCTCGGTAGCAAGAACGCTCCAATCGAAAGTTAGCCATGTTTAGAGCATCAGAGCACATCCAAAAAAGTACTTAAATATTCTGCTCTTTGTTCAACCTCACTGCTGAGAGGATTTGGTGTCTCTGAACCAAATTATGACGACTTCTACATTTCATATTTGATTTACTCAACACTTCAAAAATGGCTAATGAAAGACCAGAACAACAACAACGTGGTAAGAAAAGAAGAACATGGAACATATTATAATTATAACATATTATCAAATTGGTTCTTTAGAGTCGTTATTAAGGATATCACTGAAGCGATGATTGAATGCTTAGGGGTTTGTAGTTTTTAAAAGACTATATTAGGAAATTATGAGTCATAAGTTTATCTTTGTTTATAGGCTTTACCATTTGGTTTTATAGGTTTTAGCAGATATAGTTAAAGTCGTCCATATGTTAAAGTAGCGTCCTATAGGCTACGCCTTACGCGCTAACAAATTTTGGTAGTTAAAGTTCGCCCCCCCCCCTCCCCCCCGCAATTCCTTTTTCAAATTCAAGGTTTGGTAATAGCGAATGGGAACTGAATTTTATTCTCTTCCACACTTGGTTTTGATTTGTATTAAGTTGTATGATGGTGAAGTTAATTAATGGCTGTTATCGATACCTACGTTGTCTTTTTACCTTAATTTTCATCTGGAATTTTTAACATCTTTCAACAAGTGGGATCTGTGGGGGAGGCAACAAGGCCTACGATATGGTGATGACCTTTCTTGTATTCTAGATTGCGGATATATTTAGTATATTTGAAATTTATTCATAGGATTGGGACAAAATAATATGATAGGTTAATGCAAGACAAAATAATTTTTATTTTTTTATTATTTTTTTTGCAAGTGGAATTGTCTTAGAAGCTTTAATATTATTGTTTTAATAGGTCTGAAGATATTTATTTTACATTTCTACCTTTTCAAGAATCGAAGCTAACCTTTGTAATTCGTTTTTATATAGATAGATGTATGTAGATACGAACTTTTTAGACATATTCAGTTTATTTTTACAGCCTTTAGGTTACGCAATAGCGCCCTATTGAGCTATGTGCTAAGCTAGCATACGAACCTTTATACTGCTAAATAATAATAATAATAATAATAATAATAATAATAATAATAATAATAATAATAATAATGGAGTGTTGATGAAACCATCTGCCGATTATGTTCCACCGATCAAGAAACAGTACCCCATATACTATGTGGCTGCTCCAGAATGGCACAGACACTACACCAGGACAGGCACGATCGAATGCAACGACCTCTGTACCACAGTATGTTGAAAAGTTCGAATCTCAACACTTTCTACCTTGTAATAAGCAGAGCCATCCAGTACCATGTCTGGAGAATGAAAAAGCGAATGTTTTGTGGGATATTCTATGGCATCTCAGTAAAATGCCCAAGAAATGGCGCCAACAAACCTGACATGAGTGTACTAGACAAAGTGAATAAGGAATGGTTCATCATAGAAGGAACTGCCGTCGACCAGCGAGGACAATGTTCAAAAGGGACAAATATAAAGATTTAAGAACTGGGGTGAAGAGTTTATATTCTGGACACAACGTTAGCAGTATACAAGTAATTTTCGATTTCCTAGCCGCTTACTCTATTAACTTAGAGAACGAATTGACTAAGATTTAACAAGATGAGAACGTTGTAAGCAAAACCATAGAAAAGTCACAGAAATGGACAATTTCTCAAAATTGTGAAATCGTGCAAAGATTCACATCATACAGACAGTCGCTCGTTAGCTTCGTTATCTAAATGAACAATTCTAGAGTTTTAGTTTTTTCGGTTTTTCTTAGAAAGTAATTATTTCTTTGTGCATGCACTGTAAATAGTATAATTGACTAGGCCACCTGGCTCGTAGTTATACTTATGAAAGACACTTTTCTGCACAGTTAAGTCTTCCATAATAATAATATTTTCAAATTTCTTTTTTATGTAAGTGTTTGTACCCGACTGAATTAATATGCAGCATGCACGGGAGTTTCGGGCTTTCAGATTTTAAACTCGTGTAATTTTGCATACATAATAAACTGCGTTTACTAGCTGAAATCTTAAGCTATAGAGTGTTTTCATTCACGGGATCAGTAACCTTGTTTTTTTCACCGGAACAAAAGAAAACGTTTGCATTATCATAAAGCTCAATTCCAGGAGGGCACATCAACATGGCCGTCGTTCCATTGTTTAAGTACACCAACATGGCCGCCATGACGTCACGTGAAAACACTCCATATAAGTGAATGACGTCACTTTTCTCTAGAACCAAACCTCTGAGGTCCAATCGGTCAGTTTTGAACGTGAGTAATGGCGGACCGAGAAATCCAAAACTTACACTCAACGTAAACAGACTTTGGATAAAAATCAATGCTCAAAATCTTGCCAGACAGGTCTTCAGCAAACGCTCTTTCAAACTCTGGAGAAAAAAGGAAGCGATTTGTTTATCATAGTACCTCTGTGCAAACAAGACAAAAATAAAAAGCGCAAATTAAGGAATTGAAGGTCAATAAAAGTGAGGACAAAATTCTGAAATACTAACTTAGATTCCGCCTTTCTTTAAAATGTAGAAGGATTAAAGTAAACGCAATTTCTCATGTTTTTTAAATCCCCTAGAATACCATTCGGTCCCCTGCAAATTACATCATTGATACGCCTGACAGGTGCTCCATTGAGCATAAAGTGGTTTGTATACACTAACCTGGTCACCCTTTAACGCGTCAGTGGTCATATTGTCACAAGGAAGGGTAACACATGTTTGGGAAATAGGGAAACTTTACGTATTGCACTGTATTCACCTGTGTCTTTGAGATACTCTTTTTCAAAATGATTCTTGAAAAGACAGCGGGGTTTTTTTAATGTTATGCAATTCACCCCAATTTTCGTCCTCTCCCCAATCCCCCTGTGCTCCCTTGACCTATTCACTGGAGAGACAAAAGGTCACTGCCCAACGGAAAATTAAGTCCCGCTTTCCGATTTTGAAAACTGTTGTTCAATTTGTCTGATGTTTTTAAATGGGAATGACAATTCGTTGCGATATATTTATTGGTTTCTTGATGATTGTTATGTTTTCATTGGAGTTAGTTCACACCAGGCATCTTAAAGGTAACGATAAGCGATTACATAAATTATGATTGATTATGTTATCTGCTAATCAAAACAACGTCTTAAGACAACGTATATTTTCCATTTTTTTTACTTAATCGTATACGAAAGGAACTCCAGCAAAACAGATGAGTCTGCCCCTAGCGTCCTGCGGTAGTGCATGTGAGAAGTTGAACAGAGGACAAATTAGAGAGTTAATTTAACGAAAAAAAAAGCAATCGCTCCCCACGACCAACAAGTGCGTTTAAGATTTTGGTACATTTATTTGTCACCTTCTCAAAACAACGACTTAAACTGGCCAAATTTGACGCTCTGACGACGACGCCAGTGCACGCAGATATTATTTCACCTATTCCCTTAATGTCAACGTCGCTGCAATAATCGCAAAGTCTTCCCAAAAAATCGAAATAATATTTTCTCGTGATGATATCCCTGCCGGCGACCACGTTGTTGTTTAAGCTCCCAAATGGAACATGATAAACTATTCGTATGGCAATTTGAACTTTTCAGTCTTCTAATACTGTGCATGGCCTATTTCCTAGTCAATCATTGTCAGCCGGGTGAAAATCAAAACCCACGACGGATAGAGTGTCCGCCAATTTTAAAGAACTTTGAATGCAGAATACAAACGAGTTAATATTTGTTTTCTTCCCAAAGGGCTTAAGAGGGCGGCACGTGGAAACAAAAAAGAGTTGCCACAGAGCTTTCGTGAAAATCTCCTCTGGAACCTCATTCTAACACAAAAGATCGCTGCGCATAAAGAAAGTGCAAGGTCCAGGCATTCAGTTGGCAGCAAGAAAATGCATCAGCATATAAGACACCACCAGCAAGCCAAGGAGCGAAAGATCTATGACCAAAACAATAAGAGCACAATGGACATTTACAGGGTGCCATTAAATGTTGGTGAGGAAAATTCGAATGAGAGAAAAGTGATCCTGGACAATTCAGCAATTATCTCTAATAGACATTCAGGAGGCTTCAACGGTATATGAACCCCTGACCTCTGCGATGCCGGGTGCAATGCTCTACCAACTGAACTATGAAGGCAGTCAGTTGGGAGTGAGCAGGTCAATTTGTTGGGCTCCGGCATTTATTGCCGTGACAGATTCGATTGCTAAATTAATTTATTACGTATTCAAGGAAAAACTTTAACATAAGGCTTCGTTGGAAACCAATCCCTTCTCCTCCCTTAATTTATAGCAGTTAGTATCGCAAAACCCTAAGACACAAAGGGAAAACGTTTTCGATTTCACAACTTCTACTACACTACACTACACTTTATTACAATTCTCTAGGCTACACTGCAATTATCAACGCCCAAGATTTATAACTTTCGTCGCTGTTAACCTGCAAGTAAATTGGGCCATGTAAACGTATTTTCATTTGTCCTAATTTTAAATTTGAGGTGCACAATAGTGATTTCTCTTCCTCTAGCTTCCTCCGATGCCCTTGTTTATTGACGTTATCTTGTTCTTGCTAATTTGTGAAATATCGCTAATTTTAATTGTGCGCTCAAGTGACAAGACGCCATCAAATTCCATAACAATCATCATAGATTTGCTTTAAGTATAAGGGATAGAAATCAAGTGAGGCCCTACTTTGAGTGTGATGGATGAAGAACCTTCGCTGATCAAAGGCATCGGGATCTTCTTTCTTGCGCGTCAGTCAAGGACAGAGAAAAACCACGCCTTTCAGGTGCCTTTCAGCTCTGCGACCCGGGTTCAACTCTCGGCCCCGAGATCGTATGTGGACTGAGTTTCAGTCGATCTCAACCTGACTCCGAGGGTTTTTCTCCGGGTACTCCGGCTTTCCTCTGTCAGCAAAATCCACTCCCAGCCTACTCCATCTGGCTGTGGCCGGCTGTGCTCCGAGGTCATACATGGGTCGTGTTCAGGGGCCGAGCGCCCAGCCGGTAGCACAGTTCCTTCGGTCTGATCTCGTCGAGCTGCGCCCTTAGCAATTCAGTCTCCGACTGCGAATAAAGGCTTTTAGCAAGTCACGTATTATTAAAATCTGTGACCCAGGTGGGAATCGAACCCGCGACCTCCGGTTGCGTAAAGGCTTCACTTGATTTCTATCGTTTCGTATTACACGCTACTAAGGACAACACTCATTCACACTTAGATTTGCTTTAACTCATTTTGCAGGTCTTTGTAGTGATCAGCATCCACAATGTGCTTCTTTTGCATTAAATGGAATGTGTGACTGGCCAGAGCTCTTTCAGAATCTGCATGACATTCATATGACTTGCCCATTTTCATGTGGATACTGCAAGGAGTGAGGAAACCTTCCACTCTCGTGTATATTGGTAGAGATAAATCCTTGGACGGTAGATTTTTGCACAACCTTCCAAATAACACCTTATTAGTTAAAAAGCCACTAAGGATGTTAATAATTCGTTGATAATGATGATGACAGGATAAAATGAGGAAGTCGCGGCAAATGTAAATTAAACTGAGAAAGACATTATTCGGACAAAGATTTCGGCATTCACTGAAAGCAAATTTGCAATTCCAAGTGAGATGGGTAACTTTTACTGTGGTGAAACCGCAAATGAAAAGAATCATTTATTTTCACACTTGACTTGAGAGAGTCATTTTGTAATCTATCTGTAAAGCAACATAGACTGAAGACCGCGGAAGTTTGTTGGCAATCTGATTTAGATTGAATAGCTCATCATACAACAACCTTAATTAAAAACTAAAAGCGTTGCATGTCAGTGGCCAAAAGAAAGGTGAAGATCATTAAATAAAATAACCTCAACTAAGTGAGCGACCCCATCAGAGTTTTAATCTACTTACATTCTCATTTTAAAGGAACGTTTCAGGAGGAGAAGTGGATTTTGTTGGAGATGACTGGACTAAAGAGTAGAGCCGAGTGACCCGACCGTGCGGCGACGTTGTGCAAAAATACGAAAATCACGAAACCATCGAGCAAGACAAAGGTTCTAATCCACTTGAGGAAATCATTGCATTAAACTAGTGCCTTACAAATACGTTGTAATCAAATTAAATGATATCGATAGCAATACTATTACGAAATTATATTTCTTGTTAACACCCTGAATACTACAGAGAGGCACTCCTCTCAAGTCTTCGCTCACCTGTCGCCGTCTTCTTGGCAAAATCGGCTTGATCTCTGGCATTTAGGATAGACTGGTGAACATTTAAGCCAAGAAATATTAGTTTAAAAGTAAATTAAAGCGGATTATTTGATTATGTAATCAGTTTTACTTGTTTGTGTGTGCGGCAACCTTTTTTATTTTCGACAACATTTTCTACCCGCCACGACTAGAATAATGGGCTTTTTGTGTAGAAATGTAAGAGATGGTGTAAAAATGTAATCCCTTTGCTCATCGTGAATGACTGTGTTTTAAATAAATGATAAATGTGACGCTAAATTTAATGCCAAGAGAGGAGTAAGGTGCAATCGCCTTCGATTCCACCAATGTGGCCTGGGGTCTTCGCAGACTCGACGTCATAACTGGGTTGAATTTGTTGTTGGTTTCCTGGGGCGTTTTCCATTTGCCAAGAAATTCCGGAAATTCCGGTCGGGACGTAAATGGAACACACGTTTTTGGTTCGTTCCACTGGAAAATTTCCGGAATAAACGGAACTTCTGAAAAGGTAGTCCTGTTTTCCCGTTGGAAAATTTCCGATGGAAATGTGTGCTCCATTTACAACTTTTGAAAGGTTTTACCACTTCCAGGCTATTTACGGCCATATTTTTAAATTTTGGCGCGTAAAATCGCAGTCACTGGACGGCGAACGGACCTGAGTTAAATGGAACACGTTTTTCACCCGATGGAAATTTCCACCGAAATTTCCGGACATTTTTTGTAAATGGAAAACGCCCTTGGTCTGCTCTGAGAGTTTGTCCCCCGGGTACTCCGGTTTTCCCCTCTCCTAAAAAACCAGCACTACAAATTCCAATTCGATCTGGAATAGAAGGCTGCAAGTTAGAAAACTGTGATAGGTTATTGTGTCTCCCTCTCTAAATAAAAGCTATTATTCTTGTTGTGTCCCATATGGTTTTACAAGTAAGGGCCTTGACCAACCCCTTGACCTATGTAACCATTTTTTGGCCGACACGTAGCGATTTAACGGTATGAGAGTACTCTGAGGTTTTGCTTGAAGATAGTTTATAATTTATGACATAATTGAAATGCGAACCACCGGTCGTTGAAAACGAGGATTTGATGGTCTTGTATTCATATATCCATAGACGGGTCAAGGAGTTCAATTGTTTCTCTTATGAACGGTTTTTTCACCTAGGAACTTGGTGCGCGCGATGGGATAAACAGAAATTAAAATTAATTTTACTATTTCCTTTTTGTCGGGTTAATTATGAGCCGGTATGGAAACAAAAAATGGATAATAAATTCAGATTCGGTTTTGTGCAGGCATCTTGGTGGTCTACTCATGCTGTTGTTGACATTAGCTTTTTTCGTTCAGGTAACAAAACCTAATAATTCACATGAAGCAGGTATGTATAAATTTCGTATTTCTATTAAGTAAAATGATCTTTTTCCAACGGATTTGTGCATCGACTATAAAACAAGAATATATTGACTAATTACTCATGGAATCAAATCAGAAGTGCAAGTCTTATTATTGGTTTTCATTTGCTATGGATTTCACAATACTTTCGGTACTTGATAGGGTAAAAAAAAAAAAGAAACAAAACAATTTAAAAACTACCCGGTGTCATACTGCATTTCTGGACATCTTGTTATCCGGAAACAATTTCGTGATTGTTTCGTTGATAATCATTGGGGCCTAGGTAGAAACTTAAACCTATTGTAATGTAAATGTGATCAGGAAGTCTCTTTGTTGGTCCACTTCATATCCCAATGAATATATTAGTACCCATAGGAGGAAGGAGAAAAATCTCTGTCCGAGTTGGTTTCTATATCTAACGAGGTCCTAATGTTTGCTTATGACTGGATGGCTCGGATTTGACTAAACTACTAAAACTCGTGGAAACCGCTGCCATGTTGATTTCCGAGAACTCGAGTACGATACATTTACGTTCCCAGGTAACCCAATTTCAGTTATTATTATTATTATTGCACTACAGTCAGGGAGTTTTCTTCTTTTTCTTTTGTGGGGTCTTATATCTACCTTGAGAACATCAACATTGTATCTCTGACTATGTGTTTATAAAGTACTCAGAACTGTAGAACAACCGAGCACAGTTAGAGCTTCAAGAACCAAGCTAACTTGATACGTGGACCATGAACCAGCTTCAGCTGTTGCTTCGATGCACTTAACCAGATTGGCATTTTTGTTGTCGTCTTTTTTCTTGCTTTTCGAGCATTGAATTTAAATAGCAAAATAGGACTTCGCCAGAAAAAAACAGGTTTTACGCTGTTTAAGTTGTTTTGTACGGTGGCGCACAGTCAACTGTCGTCACTGTATCAAAACAAAATGCTCACAGCAAATTCGAATCAATTCGCTCGCCGCAAATTACAAATGACCAATAAGAGACGTCTTCAGTCACCTCCAGCCAGCGGTACAAGAAGTCTTAGAATATTATTTTGCCGTACATAAATCATATAACCGAAACTTATGTGCATTCTGTTGAAACTTAGTTTTTTTTTTCAGTTAAGCTGTACTCATTGCAAAAGGGACTTCGATGGCTGAAAGAAAATGTGCATCTAAGAGAAAGACTGGAGGGTTCAAAAAGTGGTAAATTTAATTCATGGCAAAGCAGAAATGCATTTGCCGACGCTGACCACAATGTTTCGCGTAAGCCCTACATAAAAAAATACAAGGATAGTAGGCAAAGAGATGTTCTAAAAAATATCATTTCACTTATTAAAGAGAAGGAGGACGCTACAATTCAGTCGTCTGGTAAGTCATCTCCGGTGACATAAAATAAACTCGTTTTTGTCATCTGTTCTGCTTTGCTTTGCATGCAAATCACCGACCTGTGAAGGAGATGGTTAAGGGCAGAGTCACTGTGTGGGACTGAGCCCCGAATGCGGACGGACCAAGATTTATTTGTGGAAATATCTGCAAATCGTCAGATTTTTGGACTTTTCAGATATACGAGGAACTGATCAAAGGCGGACCAGTCTCAATACAGCACTTGTTCACCAAACCCAGCCACTTATTTTTAAATTTGCAATAACCATTAACACTACACTGCAAGTAGCATTAAGTGAACTAACTAATCTAGGCAGGTAGAGTTAGACTACTTAATTATGCTCAGTGATTACAGCAAAATTATCTAGGTTAGGGAAATGAGAAAATGGAGACTAAGACTGGGAATGGAGAAAATGATTGAAAAGATACATTCAACAATGGCCGTTTTTATACTAGAGACGCATAATTCGTCTGGGACGAACTTGGGCAAACAATTTTTCTGCGTCTGTTAAATTCGTCTAGTGTAAAGACGGCCACGGGACGCATTATGCGTCTGGACGAAGTATCTACTTTAATGCGTCTTCGAAGACACACTAAACTGGATAGTTCGTCCAGATGAATTATGCGTCTTGCGCCCGTCTTTATACTAGACGAATTTAACAGACGCAGAGAAAATGTTTGCCTAAATTCGTCCCAGACGAATTATGCGTCTCCTATAGTTCGTCCCGTCTTTACACTAGACGGATAACATGACAGACGCATAATTCGTCTGGACGGATTATGCGTCTCTAGTATAAAAACGGCCAATGGTATCTGATTATGGTAATTACATTAAATTATTACGTAGACTAATTTGGAGGCATTTTTATGATTTACAAGTAGAGATAATTTAATCAATACATTCAACCAATCAACCAAAGCATAAATAGAAGGAATAACGAGGAAGAGCGAGAAATACACGAGAGAAAAAAAAAGTTTACAAAACCAATCGTCATGGGATTTTAAGAATCTCGCACACATACCAGCTTGGTCGTCAAATTGCCCGCTGAAATGGAATTGGAATGTTTCCACTTGGAAAATGTTCCATACACATATATTTCGAAAGATATGTATAAGGGTGTAGAGTGACATGCCCCGACCATTTGCAGTGCGATAAGGCTGGAACGTCATCGTTGCACTATAGATTGTCTGCTGTTTCCTTATAGGCGTGGTTACACTTGTAATCAATAAAGGAAATGTCTCAATATGACTTTGTCTTAATTTTGGACTTTGCTTAATATAGATGATATAGCTTTTTAAAGAACTATCATTATCAGAGAGTTGCCAACCACTGCTCAGCTTGCCATTCGTTTTTTGGCACCAAGGTGCAGCTACGCAAAAAACTAAAGCCATTTGTGTTTCATTCATTTTTAATACTACCAAATAACACGCAGGATCTCAGATTCAAAAATACTGGTCCAGGAATATCTTTTTCCTAATCTAGCCATTACAATTGCGATTATTTTAATATTTTTACGATATGGTATAAATCATACCAACATAATGCTGATTTTGTATTTTCAAGCAGAGCCAGCAAACGTGGTATTCTTGTTGGACGGCTCAGGTGATATAGGATTTAGAGAACTTCAGTTCTACAAAATGTTTGTGAAAGAGGTGTATAACAGCATAAAGCGTCCTCCTCAAGGAATCAAGTTTGGATTATTTGAATGCGGCTCACTGAGGCATTACAACCAACATAACATCTTATCCCGAACGATTCCAAATTCGACGGCACTTGATCGTATATTAGACAATCTTGTCCCGATAAATGGACATTGTGAGCTAGGAAAATCGCTCCAAATGATAAATACAAACATTTTTAAACGACCGACGAATGATTCTCCAAGGGCAATAGTTGTTGTATTGGCTGGACATTCCCTGGACAACGTCACCAGCGCAGCTAATAGACTAAATGAAGAAGGAGTGAAAATTGTGGCCTTTGGTGCGGGGGACAAAGCTGATATGGATCAACTTGTCACATTAACGGTCTCACCACTTTATGCCTTCAAGGTTCCAGCTTTTGAATATTTGCCTTCGATGTCATCTACGGCCGTTGGATTTCTGGACAAAGGTCAGTGAAAAAGATTTTAAAAGCTATGCAAATAAATGTAGAGGAATCCTCTAGTAAAATTCATCCATTAGATATTGTAGGGAACACTATTGAGCCCACCCCTCACTGTTAAAATTGGCCGCTAGTCACGTGACATAATTGAACCATGCATGAAGAATGTAACTTAAGTCCGCAAGGTGGTTTGTTTGAAGAATAAGATTATTGAACAAAGTCCCTGCTTGTTGTTTCTTTTATTTTTTTGCCTTCTACAAGAATCTGGCTGTTACAGTTAATTTTTTGGTTGTGCTTGTACTCCGTAATTTTTTTTACGAAATAAGACCTCAAGAGCCACAACCGGTCTTAGTTTTCTTCTTTATTTATCATGCATATACTTACAGTGTCAAAGTAATTAGAGGCCTTCAGATTGGGGTACGAGGACGACTACGACCGCGCGTGCTCAGCACAGAAACCTCGTACTCGTCAGTAGTCATTCTCGTACTCCAATCTGAAGGTCGCTATTAATTGTCATGCATACTAGCATGCGAAAAAGAGAAAACAAGGCTGAAATTATGGGCTGTGAATTTAAAGTCCTGATTACAACCAATGCCTGCATGATTTAACCGAAAGATTCTAAAGCACCCCCACTTGCGAAGATTCTTGAAGAGCGAGTCTTTTCAGTGGTCAAGTGTCCTTGGGCCGACTGGTCCTTATTTTATGCATGATCTTGAACACGAATAAAATATTTTGATCATTGATCATGATCTTTTATTGATCATTGATCATTGATCTTGATCATGCATAGAGTGGTTTTCAATTGAGTGTCGAAAGTAATTAGCGAATTGCTTTGGTTTATGATTACTTCACTCAGTGATTGGTTCAAAGTTCTCGCGCCACTTTTTCAACCAATTAGAAGTGAAACCAAAACCAATCGTGGCTCGCGCGTGCACATTTTCCCGCGCTTTGTGTCGGCTACGTGTAATTATTTCGAGTTTTGATTGGTTTACTGGATTGTCTCCGTCGTTTTTGATTGGCCAAAGTAATTACTTTGGTTTTGGTTTTACGACACTCAATTGAAAATCGCTCTAAAATATTCTGATCATTCCTTTCACGGAAATACATGAGGCAAATAAATAGACCTGCTCCCAGCTGTGTTGGTTCATAGCTCAGTTGGTATCATTGAGGTCATGGGTTTGAATCCTATTGAAGCCGCCTGAAATTTTCAGGCGTCTACTTAACAATTAGACCCTTCGCCCTCAAGGGCTACGGGTCAATGGCCCATGAGGCGAAGCCGAATGGGCTAATGGCCCGTGGCCCTTGAGGTCGAAGGGTTTAATTGTTTAGTGTCACCTAACTAGTCGGAAAGAAAAAACAAGTTGAAGCGATATTTATTTGGGAATAAAACGAAAGAAAGCGTCACGCTTTTCGCTACTCAAGGACTATTACTAATAGTCTTCTAGTAGCGCAGCCAATCAAAATGCAGCATTTGCATTAGTCCACTAGTTGGGTGATACTAATATGAGAGACAATTGCTTAAATTATCCAGATAAGTACGAGGATCACAAATCAATCTTTCTTTCATATATAATTGGTTCTTGAATAGGGTACTACCTAACTAAGTGAATTTTGATACCGCCTACCAGACAACAGCGCTGCAGTTATTGGCAGCATACATATACACAATGCTCCGATCAGACGATAGTACAGCAGGTCAATTGGTAGACCTGAAATTCTGACGTCGTAGGTTCTATTCCCACTCTGGTACAATGTGTTGCTTTTCCTGGCGATGACTTGCGCTCTCACGGATTTTATGGAGGCCCTCAGCACATTCCCCTTCTAACGAACCTATAACTTTTATTGATATTTACATTGAAGTGATCTTTTTTCCGTTTGGTTTTTAGTAACTGAGCCCAGGTATGTCAACAACATAGATTCTTCCTCACAAAAACTAGACTATCACGAGGAGCGAGCACAAGCTGGATATCAAAATGAGTACGGTAACATGAACTATCCTCTTCTTGGTTCAAACTACGAAAACGGCATGCACCCCAACTTTGGACCAACCCTTGGTGAACCTACTGTGGGGTATTCAGGTAAGCTTACAAAAAACAGTGGGATAATAACCAGATTTAATAAAATTAACCTCGATCATTGAAAATTATGTCAGTCTTAACAGTCCAGAAAGGCACTAATCGACAATGTCTCAATAGACAACGAACGCCTCCTTATTCCTTTGTCGGATTTTTGTCGACGAATAGACTGATCAATGAATGAATGGCCCGTTTTTATACAAGAAACGCATAATTCGTCTGGGACGAACTTGGGCAAACTTTTTTTCTACGTCTGTTCAGTTCATCTGGGATAAAGAGGGGCACAAGACCCATCTAGTAATGCGCCTCGACAAACTATCCACTCTGGTATGTTTTCGAAGACGCATTGTCCTTGATGGTTCGTCCAGACGAATTATGCGCCTAGTGCCCGTCTTTATTCTCGATGAATTTAACAGACGCAGGAAAATGTTTGCTCAAGTCCTTCTCAGACGGATTATGCGTCTTGTATAGTTCGTCCCGTCTTTACACTAGAAGGATAACATGACAGACGCATAATTCGTCTGGACGGATTTTGCATCTCTACTATAAAACTGGCCAATAAAACGGTACGTTATCACGGAGAAATGAGCTGCACGAAAGAATTAATTTTGATCATTTGTTTTACTTAACAGATTCATGGTCATTTCTTACGCAGAGTGGGACCCAAGAACCGGTGCAAAGTAAGGTTTTTCAAAATTCCCAAACAACCAGTGAAGATAGTAACGAGGAAGAAACCTTTGAGGAAAATAAACAGAGTATAGGACCAACGCTACCTCAGGACGGAACTCATTTCAAGGACGGCAGTGTTGAAAACGCACAAGATCTGTCTGAAAATATCAATTCAACCACGCAAAGTCCTGAAAACCAAGGACAATCCAGCATAAACAAGACAAAACCGGAAGGAGAAGGGCAACCTGGAAATGTGAACCAAGGAAATTCTGGTGCAGGAGCCATTCCTTCGGCTGGCGAGGTTGTCGCTTCTAAGAATGTGGCTGCTAGTTCGGGTAGCAGCGGAAACCTGGCAGGGTCTCCCGGAAATCCAACAGGAAGTGGACCATTAGTTAATAATGGAAAAGTGAGCCCTGGTACTGGAAGTACTGAAACCAACGGTGGCTCATTTCAAGGTGGTGCTGCAAATACTGTTGGCGGAGCAGCTTCAAATTCGGGACAGCAAGCATTAACAGGTGCGTGGCTCGTGCAAATAATGCTGATAATAATCTGTGTACATATGTTTTGTTTACCTGACTATCACAACTGAGCACTTCCTAACATTTTTGGTAGATGAACTGACCCGATAAAGGTTAAAATATTGGATAGTGAATGTCGGGAAAATTAACCGTCCTGGTACAACGTCGAGCCACTGCTTCATACGCCATGGCAGTGAGACAGACCACTTAGGTACGTTGCGACTAATATGTTCTAGTACAATGATCTTCTCCTATCTTATTGCTGTCAATACAGGCCTTTTGCAAGCTGTTCAAACCCAGTTGTTACCAATACCTGTTATTCCTGTTCAGACGATCCCAATACAACCTCTGCCTTCTGTCGTTATTCCTCCACTTCAAACACACGTTCCAGCCAACAACGCAGGATCAATGACAAACCAACAACCACCAGGAGGAAATATGCCCCCAATTCCACAAAATGCAAGTAATGAAAAACCAAAAGAATCAAACCCTGAGAGCAAAGTCTCTCCATCGACGGAAAACTCAAACGAAAACAAAACTCCAGCAGAATTATCAGAAAAACCGAATGGTACTCAGTTTCCATCCAAGGCACCTGGATCTCAGGTACCAACTAAATCAACTGAAGGAAGTAAGTCTTCAAAGAAGCAAACTACAAAAAGTGCCCCTTCATCTCATAGCACGTGTTTGCCTGGGAATGAAAATTCTCCTACACCAAGACCAAATGCGTCTTGTCCAACTTTAAAGAAACCAACATCTGTCCCTTCTGCACAAGGAGCCCGAACGAAGAAACCCACTCCTGATAAGAAACCAACAAGTGCATCAACAACTCCCAATTCCAATCATAATTCAATGCCACAGATTGTACTCTGCCAAGTAATCTGTGGAAGCGACTGTTGTTCACCTAAAGTGAAAACATCTCCAACACAAAGTACTCCTACGACGAAACCCACAACTGAATCAACAACCGAACCCAAAAGCGAGTATAAGTCAAAACCGACAGAGGCACCGGATGTTATGGCTGGGCCACCTTTACCACTTCGTTACCCTCCATGTCTTCCAAAGAACACACATCATTTGCTTTCCTGTCAATTGCAATGGCCGGCGAGACCTCTGCCTCCCTCTGACACATTCCCAATGTACATGACACTTCCTCCTGCTACTGCCTCGCCACTCCAAATGGAAAACGAAAAGGAGACGAAAGGAAATTTGCTTGGTGGTAAGAATTGTTGAGGATTGATTCTCTATAATATCCCTTGAAACTTGCAATGACTTAGCTGCTACTGCGTCTGTAGGAAGTGAAACATACAAATTCGGTAAGGTTTTATCAAACGAGGTGATAAAAATAAATCAACCAACGAAAAAAATATTTGAGAGCTGACGTTTCTAGCGTTAGCCTAAGCTGGAACTCCCTCTGATGAAGGGCTAAAGCTCGAAGGTGTTGGAAGCGTTATCTCGCAAACCTTTCGTACGGTGGTTAGTCTACTGTACGTTATCAACTCCGTCGTTAATTTGATAATTAATTAGTATTCACCGAAGTGGAGGTGGCTAGTGGTGGATATTCACCACTAGCCATCTACCCTGAGGTGAATAGTTGTTTTAATATATACTAAAATGGTGAGATAACATAGCACAAAAAGGGGATTTTAACTCATTTATTCCTGCAACAATTACACTATTTTCGGGCGCAGATCTCGCGTGAGTTGCTCGGTGATGAATAGCAAGGGATCTTCGGAGTTTCGGAGTTTGAGTAGCCAATCAGAGAACGCTATCCACTGTTTTAGTATATACTAAAACTAAATGACAATTTATGAACTAACGGGGAAGTGGAAAAACGACAGAAATTGACAAAAAACCTGACAGCTCTGAAACTAAACATTCACACTTGCACCAGAACTGCTAAGATGATTAGTTCTGAGTAATTACTGTCGTACTCATCATGTACACGTTACAATGTGATTGGATACTAACCAATATTTTTTATAAGCCTAATTACCGACAGGTGGAAATATATCGTTTTTTTAAAATGCGAAATGTAAATATGAAATGCCATGTTTTTGTTGAACTGCAGTTGACGAAATGGAGCTGTGATCCGCGCACGACAATTTATTCGATTGTCTAGATCACAGGCACCTAAAAATTCAGGTGGCGTCAACAGGATGCGAAGTCATGACCTCTGCGATACCGGGGGAATGCTCTATCAACTGGGCTATGAAGCCACTCAGTTGGGAGAAGGTCAACGTGTTGGGCGTATGTGTTTCCGAGAACTGGAGCTAGGACTTATTTAACAGCGATGGTCCTCCTAACCTTCATTTCATAACTGTTTCTTAATGTAATTAGTTACAAAATATTAAGAAACACTAAGTAAAAAATTTGCAAATAGGTCAATGCCAAGACTTCCATCCTGACTGCCCCGCGTTTGTTATGAGCAGAATGTGTGATCAGGAAACTCCCTTCAAAGATGTATTTAACATTCGTGAAGTTTGCATGTTGTCGTGTGGTGTATGTAACAGGTATGTAAGTCACTGTCTGCGTAAGAAGACGGAGAGTTACTAAATCTATGTAAACGGGAGGTTTAACATTAGATTATGTTAGCGCTGTGAAATTTTCATATTTTAAAAATATATTCTCTCTTTTATGCAATGTCTTTGAAAATAGAACTCAAACAGAGGCCGGGCCATACAGTTTAGAGAGGATAATTCGTTTTTTAGCGACTAGCTGAGCTAAAATGGATTGGCATGCTTTTTGTTAAAAGAAGCAAACACGATATATTAAAACAACACTGAGAGCCCCCTAGGGAAGTCCTTGTTCCCTTTAAAAAAATTTTTGTGCTCTTCCCTTGTTCCCGAAATTACTTCCAAACCATTGATCCATTGATCATTGATCTTGATCATGCATAGAGTGGTTTTCAATTGAGTGTCGAAAGTAATTAGCGAATTGCTTTGGTTTATGATTACTTCACTCAGTGATTGGTTCAAAGTTCTCGCGCCACTTTTTCAACCAATTAGAAGTGAAACCAAAACCAATCGTGGCTCGCGCGTGCACATTTTCCCGCGCTTTGTGTCGGCTACGTGTAATTATTTCGAGTTTTGATTGGTTTACTGGATTGTCTCCGTCGTTTTTGATTGGCCAAAGTAATTACTTTGGTTTTGGTTTTACGACACTCAATTGAAAATCGCTCTAAAATATTCTGATCATTCCTTTCACGGAAATACATGAGGCAAATAAATAGACCTGCTCCCAGCTGTGTTGGTTCATAGCTCAGTTGGTATCATTGAGGTCATGGGTTTGAATCCTATTGAAGCCGCCTGAAATTTTCAGGCGTCTACTTAACAATTAGACCCTTCGCCCTCAAGGGCTACGGGTCAATGGCCCATGAGGCGAAGCCGAATGGGCTAATGGCCCGTGGCCCTTGAGGTCGAAGGGTTTAATTGTTTAGTGTCACCTAACTAGTCGGAAAGAAAAAACAAGTTGAAGCGATATTTATTTGGGAATAAAACGAAAGAAAGCGTCACGCTTTTCGCTACTCAAGGACTATTACTAATAGTCTTCTAGTAGCGCAGCCAATCAAAATGCAGCATTTGCATTAGTCCACTAGTTGGGTGATACTAATATGAGAGACAATTGCTTAAATTATCCAGATAAGTACGAGGATCACAAATCAATCTTTCTTTCATATATAATTGGTTCTTGAATAGGGTACTACCTAACTAAGTGAATTTTGATACCGCCTACCAGACAACAGCGCTGCAGTTATTGGCAGCATACATATACACAATGCTCCGATCAGACGATAGTACAGCAGGTCAATTGGTAGACCTGAAATTCTGACGTCGTAGGTTCTATTCCCACTCTGGTACAATGTGTTGCTTTTCCTGGCGATGACTTGCGCTCTCACGGATTTTATGGAGGCCCTCAGCACATTCCCCTTCTAACGAACCTATAACTTTTATTGATATTTACATTGAAGTGATCTTTTTTCCGTTTGGTTTTTAGTAACTGAGCCCAGGTATGTCAACAACATAGATTCTTCCTCACAAAAACTAGACTATCACGAGGAGCGAGCACAAGCTGGATATCAAAATGAGTACGGTAACATGAACTATCCTCTTCTTGGTTCAAACTACGAAAACGGCATGCACCCCAACTTTGGACCAACCCTTGGTGAACCTACTGTGGGGTATTCAGGTAAGCTTACAAAAAACAGTGGGATAATAACCAGATTTAATAAAATTAACCTCGATCATTGAAAATTATGTCAGTCTTAACAGTCCAGAAAGGCACTAATCGACAATGTCTCAATAGACAACGAACGCCTCCTTATTCCTTTGTCGGATTTTTGTCGACGAATAGACTGATCAATGAATGAATGGCCCGTTTTTATACAAGAAACGCATAATTCGTCTGGGACGAACTTGGGCAAACTTTTTTTCTACGTCTGTTCAGTTCATCTGGGATAAAGAGGGGCACAAGACCCATCTAGTAATGCGCCTCGACAAACTATCCACTCTGGTATGTTTTCGAAGACGCATTGTCCTTGATGGTTCGTCCAGACGAATTATGCGCCTAGTGCCCGTCTTTATTCTCGATGAATTTAACAGACGCAGGAAAATGTTTGCTCAAGTCCTTCTCAGACGGATTATGCGTCTTGTATAGTTCGTCCCGTCTTTACACTAGAAGGATAACATGACAGACGCATAATTCGTCTGGACGGATTTTGCATCTCTACTATAAAACTGGCCAATAAAACGGTACGTTATCACGGAGAAATGAGCTGCACGAAAGAATTAATTTTGATCATTTGTTTTACTTAACAGATTCATGGTCATTTCTTACGCAGAGTGGGACCCAAGAACCGGTGCAAAGTAAGGTTTTTCAAAATTCCCAAACAACCAGTGAAGATAGTAACGAGGAAGAAACCTTTGAGGAAAATAAACAGAGTATAGGACCAACGCTACCTCAGGACGGAACTCATTTCAAGGACGGCAGTGTTGAAAACGCACAAGATCTGTCTGAAAATATCAATTCAACCACGCAAAGTCCTGAAAACCAAGGACAATCCAGCATAAACAAGACAAAACCGGAAGGAGAAGGGCAACCTGGAAATGTGAACCAAGGAAATTCTGGTGCAGGAGCCATTCCTTCGGCTGGCGAGGTTGTCGCTTCTAAGAATGTGGCTGCTAGTTCGGGTAGCAGCGGAAACCTGGCAGGGTCTCCCGGAAATCCAACAGGAAGTGGACCATTAGTTAATAATGGAAAAGTGAGCCCTGGTACTGGAAGTACTGAAACCAACGGTGGCTCATTTCAAGGTGGTGCTGCAAATACTGTTGGCGGAGCAGCTTCAAATTCGGGACAGCAAGCATTAACAGGTGCGTGGCTCGTGCAAATAATGCTGATAATAATCTGTGTACATATGTTTTGTTTACCTGACTATCACAACTGAGCACTTCCTAACATTTTTGGTAGATGAACTGACCCGATAAAGGTTAAAATATTGGATAGTGAATGTCGGGAAAATTAACCGTCCTGGTACAACGTCGAGCCACTGCTTCATACGCCATGGCAGTGAGACAGACCACTTAGGTACGTTGCGACTAATATGTTCTAGTACAATGATCTTCTCCTATCTTATTGCTGTCAATACAGGCCTTTTGCAAGCTGTTCAAACCCAGTTGTTACCAATACCTGTTATTCCTGTTCAGACGATCCCAATACAACCTCTGCCTTCTGTCGTTATTCCTCCACTTCAAACACACGTTCCAGCCAACAACGCAGGATCAATGACAAACCAACAACCACCAGGAGGAAATATGCCCCCAATTCCACAAAATGCAAGTAATGAAAAACCAAAAGAATCAAACCCTGAGAGCAAAGTCTCTCCATCGACGGAAAACTCAAACGAAAACAAAACTCCAGCAGAATTATCAGAAAAACCGAATGGTACTCAGTTTCCATCCAAGGCACCTGGATCTCAGGTACCAACTAAATCAACTGAAGGAAGTAAGTCTTCAAAGAAGCAAACTACAAAAAGTGCCCCTTCATCTCATAGCACGTGTTTGCCTGGGAATGAAAATTCTCCTACACCAAGACCAAATGCGTCTTGTCCAACTTTAAAGAAACCAACATCTGTCCCTTCTGCACAAGGAGCCCGAACGAAGAAACCCACTCCTGATAAGAAACCAACAAGTGCATCAACAACTCCCAATTCCAATCATAATTCAATGCCACAGATTGTACTCTGCCAAGTAATCTGTGGAAGCGACTGTTGTTCACCTAAAGTGAAAACATCTCCAACACAAAGTACTCCTACGACGAAACCCACAACTGAATCAACAACCGAACCCAAAAGCGAGTATAAGTCAAAACCGACAGAGGCACCGGATGTTATGGCTGGGCCACCTTTACCACTTCGTTACCCTCCATGTCTTCCAAAGAACACACATCATTTGCTTTCCTGTCAATTGCAATGGCCGGCGAGACCTCTGCCTCCCTCTGACACATTCCCAATGTACATGACACTTCCTCCTGCTACTGCCTCGCCACTCCAAATGGAAAACGAAAAGGAGACGAAAGGAAATTTGCTTGGTGGTAAGAATTGTTGAGGATTGATTCTCTATAATATCCCTTGAAACTTGCAATGACTTAGCTGCTACTGCGTCTGTAGGAAGTGAAACATACAAATTCGGTAAGGTTTTATCAAACGAGGTGATAAAAATAAATCAACCAACGAAAAAAATATTTGAGAGCTGACGTTTCTAGCGTTAGCCTAAGCTGGAACTCCCTCTGATGAAGGGCTAAAGCTCGAAGGTGTTGGAAGCGTTATCTCGCAAACCTTTCGTACGGTGGTTAGTCTACTGTACGTTATCAACTCCGTCGTTAATTTGATAATTAATTAGTATTCACCGAAGTGGAGGTGGCTAGTGGTGGATATTCACCACTAGCCATCTACCCTGAGGTGAATAGTTGTTTTAATATATACTAAAATGGTGAGATAACATAGCACAAAAAGGGGATTTTAACTCATTTATTCCTGCAACAATTACACTATTTTCGGGCGCAGATCTCGCGTGAGTTGCTCGGTGATGAATAGCAAGGGATCTTCGGAGTTTCGGAGTTTGAGTAGCCAATCAGAGAACGCTATCCACTGTTTTAGTATATACTAAAACTAAATGACAATTTATGAACTAACGGGGAAGTGGAAAAACGACAGAAATTGACAAAAAACCTGACAGCTCTGAAACTAAACATTCACACTTGCACCAGAACTGCTAAGATGATTAGTTCTGAGTAATTACTGTCGTACTCATCATGTACACGTTACAATGTGATTGGATACTAACCAATATTTTTTATAAGCCTAATTACCGACAGGTGGAAATATATCGTTTTTTTTAAATGCGAAATGTAAATATGAAATGCCATGTTTTTGTTGAACTGCAGTTGACGAAATGGAGCTGTGATCCGCGCACGACAATTTATTCGATTGTCTAGATCACAGGCACCTAAAAATTCAGGTGGCGTCAACAGGATGCGAAGTCATGACCTCTGCGATACCGGGGGAATGCTCTATCAACTGGGCTATGAAGCCACTCAGTTGGGAGAAGGTCAACGTGTTGGGCGTATGTGTTTCCGAGAACTGGAGCTAGGACTTATTTAACAGCGATGGTCCTCCTAACCTTCATTTCATAACTGTTTCTTAATGTAATTAGTTACAAAATATTAAGAAACACTAAGTAAAAAATTTGCAAATAGGTCAATGCCAAGACTTCCATCCTGACTGCCCCGCGTTTGTTATGAGCAGAATGTGTGATCAGGAAACTCCCTTCAAAGATGTATTTAACATTCGTGAAGTTTGCATGTTGTCGTGTGGTGTATGTAACAGGTATGTAAGTCACTGTCTGCGTAAGAAGACGGAGAGTTACTAAATCTATGTAAACGGGAGGTTTAACATTAGATTATGTTAGCGCTGTGAAATTTTCATATTTTAAAAATATATTCTCTCTTTTATGCAATGTCTTTGAAAATAGAACTCAAACAGAGGCCGGGCCATACAGTTTAGAGAGGATAATTCGTTTTTTAGCGACTAGCTGAGCTAAAATGGATTGGCATGCTTTTTGTTAAAAGAAGCAAACACGATATATTAAAACAACACTGAGAGCCCCCTAGGGAAGTCCTTGTTCCCTTTAAAAAAATTTTTGTGCTCTTCCCTTGTTCCCGAAATTACTTCCAAACTTGTACCCACTCAAATATGTTTTGTTCCCTTGTTTCCTAAGATATTTCATTTTTGTCTCCCATGTTCCCTAGTTATTTAGCCATATTCTCTTGTTTCCCAAAACTCCTGAGAGAGCCTCAACACTCCTTTATTCTGTTTTCTTCAGTCTCGTCGAACAAGGAACTAATCTTACATTTAAGAAGCGTGAAAAAGGAAGAAGGCCTGAGGACTTGGGATTCCCAGAATACAGCAAGAAATTCCTAAAACGCCACGTTCTTGAAGCACAAAACAACAGTTAATTTATGGAATCACAGCCCCGAATCTTGACGCCGGCTTTTGTACTTGTGCAATAAGAGGACTGAACTTTGAAACTACTGCTGATTAATTTTTTTGTAATAAGACCCGTTCACAGACTGTAAGCCAGACAGAAAAACATTGTAATTCGTTGGGCTAAACGGACACAGACGTCAGTTATATATCATTATAACATAAAAAGCTAAAAAATGTGGTGTTTCAACGCTATCCTTAAAACGAAAAGAGCAAAACGTAATTAATCTAGTTAAAGTCAATGGTAAAATGATGTCATGCTGGGTTGATTTTTCATCTCAAACTTTTTGACGTGATAATGACGTCATAGTAAAGTCAAATCGTCGTCTCTTTTAAACCTTCTTTTTCATCTTATCATATTTTTTAGGAATGTCTATCGCATTAGATAGTCAAAACATATCTGTTTGATTTCTTGCGTATGGTTTGAAGGAGTTTCAGTAGGACTCACCAGACAGTAATTCCAAAGAAGCAAAAATATTTTTATCCTGCATCAGTGGTCATGCGGTGCCTTCTAATGAATTTTTTACACGAAAATAAAATAAAAATTCTTTGGAAAGGTGCCAAGAGTAAATATTTACATTTTTAATCGCTAGACGAGCCGAGCCAGTCTAATGCATGCAACGTTCATCATAAATTAAATGAAATTAAATGCAATAAGAAATGGAAGGTTTCTTGCATGCATTATTTGCGTGCATTATTTAAAGCATCTGTTGCATACGACATAATGTTACAAACTTAGAACTGGTTTATATAAGTTTATCTAACAAACCTAACACAGTAGAAGACTAAGAACCTATAGCTATAAATTGATACCTGGAGTTAAAATTAAACAAAGTAACCAGTGGATATCATGTCACAGACACGGTATTTGAAGAGTGGGCTGGGGATAGTTGGCAGAGCCAGTCAATTCTTCCATGAGCATGTCTGATTCGTCCCGGCTTGATATGAAATATTGTTTAGGGAAGAATTTGCTTTATAATTACTAGTAACTAACCTCTTAAAACAAATAACTCGCATGGATCTTCAAAGTCTCAGCTGTGTTTAGTCAAGCAGATTGTATGAATGCTCCATGGTAATCACTTTGACTGCATTTGGAGTTCTTGAGATAAATTTTCTTTGACAGAAATGAGACCAAATGGAGCTTTAATATAGCGCGTGTCCACAAAAAGGGACAAAATGGGAATATCAAATCAAAATGTACTCCCAAATTGAACGGTATACGAATGCCATAACGGTAAGGACAATTACCTCATCGTCTATAATAACTCAGAACGAAACTGGATTGTTAAGTAAACTACCTCCAGGAAAAAATGTTGATACATGTAATTAGCGTCAGGCATGAATTTGTTATCAAGAACGAGTACTAACAGAGTCAACAACGTAAAGAAATCTGATTACTGGACAAATACCCTTGAAAACGAAGTGAAACATTCTTAATTACCCTGAATTTTGTAAAACGGGATCTTTATTTTTATGTAACACTTGAAGGACTCTTAGAGAAGCCAGTTGGTAGGGCCATCCATCCGTGGAGGATACTCATGCTTCGATAGCTCCGACAGGAAATTTGATCGACACAAGAGCGCCTCATTGTCTTCTGTTTGCTGGTACAATGAAACGCTGCCTACGCTTGCTTTAACCAAATCACATGTTTTTGGGGGAGGAAGCGAGGCGCCGGTGTCTCTTTCACAGAAAAACTTCATGATCAAATATGCATCCTTCTTCAAAATGTTTATCCTAAATTCGTTGGAGAAGACTAAACAACTCTTGGCAACAGAATCCTGTTTCAATCCAGGACTGAAAAGAAAGGCATGTCAAGAGGGCATTAGCGGGATTTGATTCTAGGTACGTTTTGCGTTTCAATTATGATACGCAGGGAATGACTTCCATTTTACGAAAAAAATGATTTAAGCAACTGAGCAACAATTTTTTTTTTGTTGGGTTGTTCTCAATTACAAAGTACCGTTTTTCCTCAACAGGGATGAAATTTATCCTCTATTTCCTCTTCATGAGCAATTGCCTTGTAGTCTTATGTTCTCCGAAATTGTCGACCGGTGGCAGTAAACAAGGTGAGGTCAAGAGTCTATCGCCGGTGAATATAATCTGCTGGCATGGTTTTCAGTTTCCTGTTAATAATACGTTTTTCCAGTTTTTGATCATCATTGGGATTGATAAGTGGCTAAAGAATCAATGTGACCGACCAACACAGTAAAGTCCGCCTTAGCTGTCACTTTTGGGATCATGATATTCATTACATTCGATTCGTTTATAAGTAAACGAAGTTGAGGTGTTCGGAGCCACACCGGCTTGTAATTCTCTAAAATCAATGTGTCTCTATGAAAAACAATCAAATTCCTTCAAGTAAGAAACCGCTTGGTGATTTCCACGATCAGTCCGAGATATCAATTAACTAAGTCTTTCAGTGGAGTCAAAAGTTCGTGAAAAAATTTACTTTCAATAGAACAAATTTACAGTTAACTAGTTGTCAAATAACAAAAACTGATATCAATCTAAGAGCTCGAAACGTTGTTTCACGAATAAAAAATTATTTTAAATTGTCGTGAACTGTCTTGTTTTGATGCGCTTGGTACACCACCACTTCACAACTCTAGCTTAAACCAAATATGTCATTCAGTTTAATCTAAAGTAAAAAGTTTTTGCTCAAGTTACCGGTGAGTGAGTTCCACCAATGCGTATTTTGAAACTTTAGATCCACTCTCTAATCGATCCCAAGGTAGCTGCATTTTCAAGCACTTTCGCAGTTTTCCTTGCCCAAGGCATTGTGAGGAAATCTGGTAGGCTACTACATCATCATCATCATTATATCTTTGTTTAACCTCGGATTTTAATTAGAGGAGCTTGATGTTACAGTAGCTAATATCCCAGATAATTTACCCTCCCAACCATGGTATACCACAAAGGACCGACTACATCTCCGGGAAACTCCATGTCCTGCTCTTTGCGAATAGTGTGTGGATTCTTTGAGATCCCCCCACAGGGTTATGAACATTGAAGGATTGTGAGATGGGGCCTCGGTTTATTGTCGTTGTCTGAGTAGACAAGAGACTCTTACCATTTGCAAATTCCATTACAAACGCAGCACTTTCTCCTCAGTTATTTAAAGACCCTGAGTGTTGGTAATGCCGGGGTTTTGATCCCACGACATCCCGCAGTACAATAGTCCGATGCTCAACCGAGTGACCCAACCGGTCAGCGGTCATGAACCTTGTATAGTAGGGTAAAAATTCGTAAATATACATTTCTTCAATAAACAATCACCGAAGAAAATGGAGCGAAAATACGGTTTTGTCATAGGAAAATGGCTAATTAGAATGCAGAGAATTAATACAGAAAAATTAAACCCCGTAGAGGTGCCTTTGTTAATAATTTAATGCGCTCTTCACAAGTAAAACGTATGGTCGGATTAACGTATTGATACCCTTCCATGCACAGAAAAGGATGTCCTGAGAAATTTCGTAAACAGCCTCACTAACCGCCGAAGGGATCAACAGGATACACGGACTATAATATCATATGGCGGAAGTACGTTGATGTCGGGAAACACACCTATGACTGGATCCGTGTCTGGAGTCATTAATCATGGTGGTTCATCCACTGCACCAGGAGGCACAGGGACACCTATAGGTGAGTTATTCAATCAAAAGGTATGTTTATTATTGAGGGGTTACCAATGTTGAGGATTGCAGACGGAAAGGGGCGTTAAAGACAACGGAAAAAGGACAACGGGAACAAGCGTAATTAAGATTAGACGACAAGTAAGGAGAACAAAGAGACAAATCCATATTCTCTTCAAAGACATAGAAACTCCCAACAGGGCTCCCCAGTCCGGTCATTACATCGCCAACATGCAACAAGACTGATTAACGAAACTATTCGGTTAACGCTCCGAGAAAATAAATCAAATACGAAATGAGAAGCAAAAACTTTTTAGCTATGTGACGAATGACAATCTCAATTAACTTACCGTTTACAGTAAGAAAGGAAAAATTAATATCCTGTATAGGCCACTTTTTTCAGCTAGAGGAACAGTCGTTTGATGTGGGGGAGTGGGAAAGTATGTCACACAGCTGCCATCACGATATAAATGGGTGGAAATACTGTATTCCCTTGCACACAGTCCCTTCACCACTTATCGAGGAAAGGTACCAAAGAAGAAATAGCAAAACACGTTCCAAGTATGGTGTGGTATTATGCAAAGCCCATTTGATTTGTTTCGAAATTCATCAATCCTAGGGGGATTTGAAAGTTTCGAAATATCGAGGCTACCGTTGACGAGATAGCTCTTGAAGCTGTCCATTGATATTATGGTTTGGCGCTGCTGAGATTGAAGAAACAGGCCATCACTTGGCTAATGCTATCAAAATTTTCATTAGATAATTGGAGGAACGATCTGTTCTGCAATCAATGTGTTGATAGCAGCTGACACATAGCTCTCAAGGAAAGACGATAATTATGTAAAATGTAGTCTCTTCTTTAACGCTGGCTCAAACCAATTAATTAGTTGACGAAACTCACGTTTAAACTGCTTTCCTTGTTCAGGTTCATTTGATCTGGCCTTTATGTTAGACGCTTCAAGTAATATCAACAGTGACGCAGACTTGAAGCTGTGTATCGCCTTCATCAAGGTTGTGTTTCACGCCTTCGGGATGGGAGGTGGTGTTCGTTTCGCTTTGGTGATCTTTGGGAGTTCAGCAGAAATTGTATTTGACTTTAAAGAATATTCCTCCATCTCTGATGTTGATAAAGCCTTAGACAAGGTGTGAATGCGCTTCCTATTGGTCTTTTTTGGTCATGCACAGTTGGATGTAACTGAACTGCATACGGTAAACCGGTAACAATGCGAGCTGCTCTATTTTGTGATTTCTGAGGTTTGTTCAAGAGATTTTCGCCAAGGCTATCTCGGAAGACAACTGAACAATTGTTAAAATAGGGCTCAATGACGGATCTGTATATTGTAATCCTGATATTCGAGCGATCAAAGATGCTTTGTACAGATGTTACATATACAATCTTTTTGGGAATATAGTTGACATACCCTGATCATGTGAGATTTTCATCTATATGCACAACAAGGTATTTCGTATGTTGCACTGCAGAAATGCTAGTCTTTGCCTAGAACCGATAATAATAAATTCTGATTTTAATGCATTCAAAGATGGCTGGATGGATGGATGGATAGATAGATACATAGATTTACAGCTCTAGTCTAAGAGCTGCATATTGAATACTTAATACTGTACTAAAAAGTGATACGTTATATCTTCGTCCACTATTTCTTAGATTAAAACTACATTTGATTGGCCCTGGAAAAATCTTACTCTTTACTCTTTAAAAAACTTAGGTTAAACTTGTTGGAGGATCATGCGTAGCTGGAGCTGCTCTGTCCACTTGTAAATCGTCTTTGTTTGCTGGAGGTTCAACTGGTGAGGGAACCACAGCTGGGACGAGCGTTGCAGCACGTGTTCTTGTGGTGATAATGGCAGGAAAGTCCAGTGACTCAGTCAAGAGTGCTTCTACGTCGATTAAAAAAAGTGGTGTCATAATATTGTCCCTTGCAATTGGAACCGAATTTGAAAGAGAACAGATGGCCACCATCGCTTCGTCTTTAAATTATTTCATTTCTGTATCTTCATTCGCGCATTTGACTGGTATCTCCCAGCAATTCATAGGCCTCATTAGTCAAGGTAACAATTACCGTATGAATCAGTAATTTTTCAGAGTCTTTATTTCCTGAAGAATGGCTTCGTCATTTATAATTTAATAGTATCCTTAGTAATTTAATAGTATAATTGAATAGTATCCTCTTAATATATAACTTGTGTTATCTAACTCTTTCCGAAAATGCTCAAATATGATTCAACACCAGCATTTGATTAACCTTACCACCTATTCCTGCTACTCTTGTTCGTCTTGTTCCGACCAGAAGTGCTTAGCAAAAGGCCATGAATAAGTTCATCCGCTTCTTAGTGGAGATAACTTTGATAAATGTCTTACCAATAAGAGCGTTTTCCCCTTCGTTTTTTCTTTTTTTTTTTTCGTGCCTTTAAAAAACTGGACCTGGAAAGACTTAAAAAACAAAAAAATACAGGAATTCTCGAAATGAAGAACACAACACCTTTAATCTCCCAAGAAGTATATACCAAACGAACACTGCTTGAAGATAATGAAGATAAACGATGGAACACGATGAACGATTTTCTGTTTTGTTCAACAGCTAGCGGATTTTCGACTGGTGGGGCCGGAGTAGGAGCTGGATTCGGGGCAGGAGGAATCGCTGGATCTTCTGTTGGAGCGGCAGGTAACCAGACTTCTGCAACTGTTGTATAAGTTATTCATCGTTGTTATATTACTTGCGTGGCACTCTCTGCCAAACGTTTGCTCGTTTTTGCATGGACAGATGCATGCGTGTCACAAAGTTGCATTACATCATAAATTTGGTCTGTCAATGATCTGAGTGGATTTGTGTCACTTTGAACTAATAGTACGTAGTATAAGCGAATCTTTGGTGTCCAGCATTGTTTACATTTTGTCTCATTAAGGGCGGTGCCTACTAATTAAAGATATTTTTGCCCCGGTGTGTGATTATGCAGGAAATCTACATCTTAACAAGTGTTATTAAAATCCAAAAAGAAAGTTGGGGGTAACCACGCATTTTTCACAGATAATTCATGAAAAATATTTGTAAAAAGCTTTAAAATACAAAACAGTGTATGGCGTTCTTTCTCAAATTGATATTTTGGTATTTTTAAATGCTTCAGTTTCGACTAGGTAGCACTCTGAAAAATAAGATGATCGATAGTAGTTATACTACGAAGAGGTTTCACACAAGAGCAAAATGATACATAATTCTAAAATATTCAAAGAATAAAAGTTCTTAAAACACTTGAAGAAGAACACTAAATCACATATTTCCTTCTGATAACATAAAGGCAGTAGGTTTAATTTTCGTAAGCGTTCATTTTCTGAAATGTCCTTATCGAGAGTAAATCTAGTTGCTCTTCGCTGAATTTGGTCTAATTTAATAATATTCCTTTTAGTATGAAGGGACCATACTATACTAATCCAATCGAGATCTGGCCCAAGCTATATATAACAATTTCTTAGTTTTGATGTCAGTTATATTGCTGCGGTTCCTTTGTGCTTTGGAAGCAATGAAATCTGTATGATTGTTCCAAATCAAACCCTGACTAATTAGGACACCCAGATCTTTCTCAACATTTACACGCTCTAGTTTAGTTCCACCGAGAAAATAGTTCCTTTCAATAACTGATTTAATACGAGTAACCCTCAAAACCTTGCATTTCGAAATATTAAATTCCATTATCCAGGTGCACGAGCAGTCAAATAAATTAGAGCGAGTTTCAATCGAGTGTCGTAAAACCAAAACCAAAGTAACTAATTTGACCAATCAAAAAGGAGGGAGACAATCCAGTAAACTAATCAAAACTCGAAGTAATTACAAGCAGCCAACACAAAGCGCGGGAAAATGTGCACGCGCGAGCCACGATTGGTTTTGGTTTCACTTCTGATTGGTTGAAAAAGTGGCGCGAGAACTTTAAACCAATCACTGAGCGAGGTAATGCAAAATTCAAGCAATTCGCTAATTACTTTACACAGTCAATTGAAAACCCTAACCCTAACTTTGAACCAATCCGACCGAGTAAAGTCATGCAAAACCAAAGCAATTCGCTGATTACTTTAGACACTCAATTGAAAACCGCTCTATTCAAGTCTTCTTGTAACCCATCACCAAACATTTAGAGTCCTTAGGGAAATTCCCCGGAAACCACGCTAGGCATGTCATTAATGAATTTTACTGAAGAAGAGAAGAGGCCCTAAAATTGATCCCTAGAAGACCCCAGATGTTAGATGGGAAGAAGATCGACCCTTCGTTATTAATAACAACTCTATGTCTACTGCCTGTTAAATAAGTCCTAAACCAGGACAATAACTGCCTTCTGATGCCAAAGCATTCAAGGTTATATAAAAGCTTCTCATGAGAAACCCGATCGAAGGCCTTAGAAACGTCAGAATAAATGACATCTGCCTTAGCTCGAGAGCTTCAGCAAATTGGTGAACTATCTGAATTAACAGGGTAAAGATTGGCATCTTTCCACTTTTCAGGAAAGGATCCGCACTCCAGAGACAAATTGAATAGTTGGCATAGAGATGGTGCAATTTCTACGGCCCAGTTGCGTAAAAGCTTCAAGGAAAACCCCAATGATGCCTTGTTCTCATCAAGTGACTCAAGTTGCTTCAAGACTTTGTTAACACATAGCTTACTCTCGCCAATTTCGTTATCGTATTATAGTCTAGCTGTGGCAAGCGATCAACGGCAAAACCTGAATCAGATGGGCCAAAACCGTGTGAAAAAAATACATTAAACAAATTATTGGTTTACGAGCCTGCACCTGCCCATGTTTGACTAACTCTTGAATTCTACAAGTTTCAGTGATAGCTTTGTGAAAGGCCCAAAATTTGCGAGGATTATCACTAAGAGAATCACCAACATTAGATAAATGTCTACAATAATAATAATAATGACTTTAATAACGAGTCAATTGAAATCTAGCAGGAGTCGAGAGAATTTCCTCTGCTAATAGAGGACACCAATCTAACATTTTAACTATCTAAAGTTATATAGTGGGATACAAAAAATACAATAAATTACAATTAGCAAAATAATAGTGGATTACATTAAAAAATATAATAGTAATTACATTGAAATTGATTAATTGATTGATTGATCAATTCAGTAATTCATTGAAAATAATTAAAAGCAAAAGAGTAGCAGGCGTCTGAACTATAGGTTATGATATTTAGGGGGGGGGGGGGGGGGCTTGCGGGGCATCAGAGGGACATTTGGAAGAAACACTGGGCCAGTCGGATCCGTGTCCTACTTACCAGGTGAATCGCTGGAGCCACTTCAGGGTCAATAACTGGGGGTGGGGGGAGGCAATTCTGTGAACTGTGACAGAAAGCCGATTTATCAGAAGGCATGACCCCATGAGTAGGAGCTTGCCTCTCCTATACAAGCCCTATGGGTCAACCGAGTTCTTCGGCTCTGCACGCATTGTTTAGGATGTCAAACAAAGACAAAAAACAATGTATGCAGCGTCTCCTGCTGAAGGGTTAGTCCTAAATTTAAAAAGATACGCGCAAAGGTTCACTCAAGGATATAGTGCATAGGGAGGCCCCTAGTCATGGGCTCCTGTCAGGGAGTGGGTGCTACAGGTGGCTCAAGCACTCGCGTTAAAGTGAACGAAAGTACGTTCTCTGATGCCAAATCTGTTTTGCACGATTCCTCTTGATTGGCTAAGACGAGCCGCTACTATGACGTCAACTGGGCATGTGTCCGGGCATGTTTGTGTCCACTGCGATGGTAAAACATGGAAACATGGCAATGGTGAAACAATCAATGGTGGCGGTTTAGTGTCTTTTGTTCCAATTATGTAACGAAAGATACCAGTTATCAAAACGCTACTGCGTCTGCGCATGTTGCTTGTGCTTATGCTTGCGTCGTACGCGTAAATCAGCCCTTCTATTGCATGGCTTTACACTGGCCAGTTTAAATGAATGCATTAATTTGAAAGTGTGAAAGCACAAAGAAATCTATTCCTGTCTATGACGTTACGTTTTTGGCAGAGCACTGCCCATCGTAGAACTTCCATTCTATATAATACTGAGCAGGCGTGCTGCCCTGCAATCAATGTGTTGAGGGAAAAACGAACAAAAGGTAAAATGTATTGTTTATTTCTTAACGCTGGCTCGAACCAATTAATTAGTTGACGAAATTCACGTTTCATTTAACTGCTTTCTCCTTTCAGGGTCGCTTGATCTGGCCTTTATGTTAGACGCTTCAAGTAATATTAACAGCGACGCAGACTTCCAGCTGTGCATCGCCTTCATCAAGGTTGTGTTTCACGCCTTTAGCATGGGAGGAGGAGGTACTCGTTTCGCTTTGGTGATCTTTGGGAGTTCAGCTAAAATTGTATTTGACTTTAAAGAATATTCCTCCATCTCGGATGTTGATAAAGCCTTAGACAAGGTATGAATGCGATGATAAATTTACTTTCAGATAAATTTCGAATTTCTTTACGGTGGTCAATTTACTATAATACACAGATTTAGCCAAGCCTAAAAGCGGAGCTCCCGGGTTATTTATTCTTACAGTAAGTTAACCTGGCTTGAGCCTGTGATCCAATCGAAACCCAGTACCTCGTCAGCAGCCAACTAAAAAACCAGCTGACCTCGATGAGCTCTAAACTTGAGTCCGCGATATGGTCACGTGATATTGGTCACATTGGCATACATGGAGGAGTGGACATACGTACGACGGTCGTACGGTGACCAAAACCAAATTTTCTCGCACACATGGGTTACAATACACCATATTTTCTTCCCCTTGGTGCTCCGCTATCAAACCATTTGCCGTGTCACTCCCCACTGACCTAGCACACTGTAGTGTAGCGGAAGTGATGTACAGCGGAAATTGCATTTATACCACGTGAGCGGGGACTGGGTAGTAGCATTCTGTAGGGTCCGCCATTTTGTAATATAGTTGTGTTTAGCGAGTCTGTGTTGCTGATTTTCTCCCCCATCGAATCATTACACACCCCAGTTTCTTTAGAACGAACTAAACCCCTTTACTCTCAGATAAATGCAACAAGCAGTGATATTTCTATCGCTTCCTATGGTGGTTTTTACGTGGCGTCATCGTCGCCTTGTTAGTGGACGAAAACAAAACATCTCTCATTACCTCTTTTTTTTTTTTGGTTCGTCCAACAGCAATTGCAGAATTGTTAATATCTGTGTCTCTAGAGATAGGTTGTGAACCACCAGTATTGGTTTTCTTTGGTCACAGTTGATACGTGTGAAATAAGGTCAGCTAGAAAGCCAAAAAGTAGTTCGAAAATGAAATGGGATTCCAAAACGTTCTGCAATGCGAGTAAGATTCAAAGCTAGACAATCCGAACAGATTAGTCTGTGCTCTGTTCAATAAATGTGCCTTTTAAAGGCCATAAAACGATCAGGAAGCACAGGAAACAATAACGTTAGCTTCTTTTTCTTCAAATGGTGTCGTTGATTTCCTCCCGTAATCTATGACATACTAAGTGCACGGTCTTTACGGATGCCGTTTGAATTCTACCAAGTGACAACTTACTGTGCATGTGAATAATTCATTTTGAAAAGCTCCGTGGAAATGAAGAGAGAAAAACGTACAGCCTCACAAAACTATATAAACAAGCATTCGCCATTCTTCATATATAACAAGTGATAGGGAAAAGAATAGATGATAAAAAAAAGGTTTTAATAGCTTACCTTCTCTGTTGTCTCTGCTATGTTGACGCTGGAACGTTTTCGATGCTTGGACCCAGAGTCAGTGTGTCAAGGCTAGCGTTACAAGCCCCGTGAAACATCTCCGCTAATCTTAACAAGCTGTTACTGTACCCGTCCCCCCTAAGAAATGCGCAGAAACAAAAGCGTAATAACACGGCCACGACCCCTATACTTCCCCGCTATGTTCCGGGGGTGGGGGTGGCGGCGTGGTTTCAATTGACTAGTGCATAAAGCTACAATTGTTTGGCTCTGGGAAAAATCTGTATACAATTTACTCTAAAACTTAGGTTAAACTGGCCGGAGGATCATGTGCGGCTGGAGCAGCTCTATCCACCTGTCAATCATCTTTGTTTGCTGGAGGTTCAACTGGTGAGGGGAACGCAGCTGGGACGAGCGTTGCAGCACGTGTTCTTGTGGTGATCATGGCAGGAAAGTCCAGTGACTCAGTCAAGAGTGCTTCTAAATCGATTAAAAAAAGTGGTGTCACAATATTGTCCCTTGCAATTGGAACCGAATTTGAAAGAGAACAGATGGCCACCATCGCTTCGTCTTTAAATTATTTCATTTCTGTATCTTTATTCGCGGATTTGACCGGTATCTCCCAGCAATTCATAGGCCTCATTAGTCAAGGTAACAATTACTGATAATCAGTTTCAATTTTACAGTGTATTTATTTCTTACGAGTTAAAAAAACTGGCTCCGATCCATCACCGAAGCTATGTGGTTGAGTTGTTCAATTAATATTTTGCTCTCAAAGTAGCCTCCGACTCAAGTGTGATCCAACACCATTAAACTGTAAACTTTACTAACTATTGCTTCCATGATCTTTGTTGGTTTTCTTTACGGTCCAGAAGCCCATGAATAAGTTCAACCGCTCGTGAAGGGACATAACCGTGATAAATGTTTCCCAAACAGTAGTATTTGCCAAACGCTTAGCATTTCCGGAAAACTACTCAATAGCTTTTGTCTATTATCATTTACCAAACCACTGCTTTAAGATAATAACGATACAACACGGTGTATTATTTCCGTTTTGTTCAACAGCTAGCGGATTTTCAACTGGTGGTGGGGCAGGAGTTGGAGCGGGAATCGGGGCAGGAGGAATCCTTGGATCTTCTGTTGGAACGGCAGGTAACCAGAATTCTGCAACTCAATTGTATATGCACTTCATCATTGTTGTGTTGCTTTAGTGACACTCTCTATACCAAACATTTGCTCGTCACGTGTATCGCACAATTCCATTACATCAAACTTTGGTCTATCAATGAGCTGCGTGGATTTGTGCAGCTTAGAACTGATTTTACAGGCAAAAGCTAACGATGAAAAAGTCCGACGTTTCGGCGACATCTTGGCGCCATTGTTAAGGGAAACTAAATTAAATATGCGATTTCGAGAGTAACTAAAGAGTTCAGAGTCGTTAATTGCACATTTAATTTAGTTGACAATGGCGCCAAGATGTCGCCGAAACGTCGGACTTTTTTATCGTTAGTTTTTTCCTGTATACGTTTATCTAAATCACTGTTGATCAGAATTGACTTTCACCAGTATAATGAATCATCCGCTGCACCAGGAGCCCGTGGGCTCCAGCTACATTCTTTCAGAAACGTTCCTTCAATGTTTTAAGCGGTTAGTTTTTACTTTTTTCTTGATTTTTGTACCAGTTGCCATTTGGCTAAATTTCGTGACAAAGCCCTTTTAAGTGCCTCTCTAAGCTTCGAGAGGAGGTGTGTCTCCTAGAAACCCAGGATACAATTTATTCTAGCCTTTGCGTGGCGCAAACAACCTTAATAATTATGCCTATTGTGTTCCATTTTTCAACGTATATTGGCTCATTTTAGGGTTACTAGTGTAATAAGTCTATATTAAGCAAAGCAATGAAGATTGACACTGTGCGCAGTAACCCATCACTTGGAACGGTAAACTTCGTTGTATTTGTGGAGCGGCGTTTTTGCAGACCGATTTATTTTTGGATTGAATATCCCACGAATGACACTCCCGCAGGGGCCAGAGGACCAATCACAAAAAACTAACTTGACGTCATATTAGCGTCACCGAACCGTAATTTCCTTAGTTTGTTTTTTGCCGAAGAGATAGTCTAAACAAAATATCGGTCTGTAAAAATGCCGTGGCATAGGCTTAGTATGGAAGTTGTTCAATCCTAGTTATAGGCTCCTGGTATGCGAAAATATGTTTGAGTGAGTGACAGGCGTCTGAAATAGAGGTTATGATGCAATTTAGGAGGGGCATCAGGAGGGGCAGTTGGAGGAGTTGGAGGAGCAGGAGGATCTGTATCCGGGTCACCAGTTGGATCTACTGGTGCCTCTTCTGGAACAGTAAATGGAGGAGGGTTAAGCGGAACATCGACAGGAGGCATAGCTGGATCATCAGCTGGAGGAACAGGTATATCAGGGGGTGTTACAGGTGGCTCCTCTGGAGGTTCCTCGGGTGGAGTTGGCGCTTCCACTGGAGTTATGGGTGGACTGGGAGGAGGATCCGTAGGCACTGGCGGTGTAGGAGGATCAAGCGTTGGAGGCGCTTCAAGTGGTGGTATTTCAGGTGAGCCAGTCCTTCAAAGAAAGAAGGCAACAGATTATCATCAATGTGCTGAATAGTCTTATTGTAATGTTTTAACTATGCCAAAGACCGTGGAATATCAGGGGGAAAGCCGGAGAAAAAGGATTTTTTTTGCATGCTTTTTTATGCTATGCTATATTATTGTGAGATGAGCCATGGTCTACCGTGCTAGCAACCGAGATCGAAAAACGGCAAGAATACGTGACATATAAGTTAAATCAAGAGATAACCCAGCGATTAATATTGTCTACCTCGTGTTTTGACATATTTGGTTCCTTCAAATTCACAAAGGTGGAGGAACGTCTTCTGGTGGAACTATAGGAGGAATGGGAACAATGAGAGGATCTCCAGGAGGAGGATCATTAGGAACTGGAGCAACAGCTGCTGGGGGATCCATAGGCGGAACAACAGGAGCAATTGGGACAACAGGTGTCGGAGGAACCATAGCTGGAACCATGGGAGGCACCGGATCAACTGGCATCGGAGGTTCCACAGTTGGGGCAACAGGAGCCCCTGGTACATCTGGTGTTGGGGGATCTATGGGTGGAGCAACTGCAGTTACTGGGACGTCTGGTGTCGGGGGATCTATGGGTGGAGCAACTGGAGTTACTGGGACGTCTGGTGTCGGGGGATCTATGGGTGGAGCAACTGGAGTTACTGGGACGTCTGGTGTCGGGGGATCTATGGGTGGAGCAACTGCAGTTACTGGGACGTCTGGTGTCGGGGGATCTATGGGTGGAGCAACTGGAGTTACTGGGACGCCTGGTGTCGGGGGATCTATGGGTGGAGCAACTGGGGTTACTGGAACATCTGGTGTCGGGGGATCTATGGGTGGAGCAACTGGAGTTACTGGGACGTCTGGTGTCGGGGGATCTATGGGTGGAGCAACTGGAGTTACTGGGACGTCTGGTGTCGGGGGATCTATGGGTGGAGCAACTGGAGTTACTGGGACGCCTGGTGTCGGGGGATCTATGGGTGGAGCAACTGGGGTTACTGGAACATCTGGTGTTGGGGGATCCTCGGGGAGAGGTATAGTGATTTTCTTTCAACTGTATTTATACCTTACAGCAATTAATACTCGTATGCAGGTCTGATGATCCATCTATTAACGTTTGGGTAACGAACCTACTGAAATCAACGTCATTGTCAAAACTAGTGAGATAATTTAGCTTTTCATCGCCAGTCAAGATATGACAAAAAGGATTACAGTGATTTTCATAATTCTGCGGAATCTCACCTCCAAGCGCCAAGTGCCAAACTGCATTTTTACTTCCATGAATCAAATGTCCGAACAGAGCTGGGAAGATCGACTCCGGAAAGTGAATTGGAGTTTTTGTTTAGTTCACAGCTCAAATACCATTATTACATTTTCATTACATGCCATCGGCATCTAGTTCGAATGTACGAACGTACCGCGTGAACAAAAGATGCTGATTGGTGGGTTAAGTCACACATCAATAGATTTCGTCATCTGTGGTTGGCGTCGGAAGTTTGATAAATGGAAGCCAAAACGCAGTTTAGCCATTGGCGCTAGCGCTTGAAGATGAAATACGCAGAATTATGAAAATCGCAGTAACGTAATCCAGCTATCCTAATATTTTACGAGATAATTACACCAAAAACATCCAAAAGAATTGTTAAATTTTTATCTTTGATCTGCGAACTTTTCATTTTTCGAATGCAATTCACTAGAAAAGTTCATTTAATGCTTCACCAGTCCTCTCTTCACAGCCGGCCGTTGCACTTTGTTGATACCAAATTCATGGTAGTTACCGTAATATTTTTGACACAAAAGGACAACCGAGCGACCCACACTTCCATCATTTGTAGGACGACTGGTGTTGAAAAGAAGAACAACTACTTCACTTCTCTTAGTAAGACTCTAGATATAATGCATTGCTCAATGCCAGAAAGCAACATGCGCCAAATGACCGGCATGCTCATGTTAGAAAGCTGCAGCTCTGTTCTGATATCTGGCGCTTCTATAATCCTCTATAGGCGAGAAATCAAAAGAAAGAAGATCCTTAAATAACACCATCCTCGTTATCCACAGCAATGAAAGGCCTATGCACGGTCAGGGGGAGGCAAATAAAACGGATGAAAGATTGTCTTCAAAGTCTACGGAGAAACGGAAACACACAGTTTTTAGAATAACAGTTGTGAAACATGCTGGAAATCAAACGGTGGAGCAGCCAAAAGTACTTATTAATGATATCTACCCGAACGGAGATAGTATGGCACTCTTGCCTTATATACAGCGAAAAGTAGCTCATGATATATGGCAGGGCACTAAAATTCCCTTGACTTTTCATATAAATACTAAACCTGTCAACGAAGACAAGTTGCCAATGAACGAAGTACTCAGTGACAAACCGTTCCCAAATGATAAACTAAATACTAGCAAGAACAACGAGAAGCTATCTGACTCCCCTGATGAGAAAACCCGTCAAGGTAAACTTGAATCAAACGTAATACTATCTGAAGGGAAATTAAATCCACTTAGTATAGGAATCAGCTTAGATGAGGACAAAAATAAGGAATCTCGCCCAGGTGCAGAGTCTAACCAGATATCTCTACAAGATGTGTTGAAGGACATCGATGATACATCCAGAAAATACAATTCATCAGGAAAAGACGGCAATCCTCAGAAAGATAATTCAGTTTTTATAGATTTAAATGATCTTGTCCAGAGTGATAAGCCAAGAATTCAGCCGTCAACTGGAAAAGACGACAAATCAGGAAAGGTTCAGTTAGAGGCAACCAGTCACAAAGATAACGTAAATGGTACAGAAGTGGAAACAGCTGGGGTATCTATAACAACCGAAAGCAAAGGATTTCAAACAGGTGGTCTCATAAAAGTTCTTCTCTCCAAGTTGCTAGGGAGTAAACTAAGTGAAGAACTTAAAGGAAAAGTTGAAGAAGAACTTATTCAGGCCAGCGGTCGTAAAAATCCTAATGATTTGGTCAAAATACAGAAAATAGGATCACGTCCCCATTCCCTAGATGAAGCCTCCACAGCAGCGACCGGAACTCTTGTAGAGTCTTCGCCTGGGACTGTTCAGGGAGTAGACGTAGTGGAACCAAACAACCAAGGAGGAGGAGGAGAACAACCATCTGCACCTTACCCGATTCCTCTTGCTGTTGAGGCCTCCACAGCAGCGGCCGGTACGCTTGTAGAGTCTTCACCTGGGACTGTTCAGGGAGTAGACGTAGTGGAACCAAACAACCAAGGAGGAGGAGGAGAACAATCACCTGCACCTTCCCCGGTTCCTCTTCCTGTTCCTTGTCCAAATCCTTCCCAAATTCCTGCCCCAACGCCTCCCCCGATTTCTCCCCCCCTTCATCCTCCCCTTCCTGTTTGTATCCCTGTTAGTGTCCCATCAACACCTCCTCGACCAGTAATGACTCCACAACCTGTCCCCGGTCAACCACCTTATCAAGTAATTTATGGATCTACAAAGGCAGCTGGCCAGGGTGTTGAATCCCCTCCGGGTACAATAATGGCAGTTGGCACCAGCACTAATGAAATGCAGCAGGGAGATCGTCATGGTAAGCTAAACTGATGAGTCTGTGCATGCGCATGAGCAACAGCAAATGCATGTTTATGATGGACAAGAGAGAGAGTTCTTGCTGCATGTCCAAATAAGCGGAGACCATCAAACAGCATCGTTACGACAAGTTGGCGCGTGGTTTTAATATAACCCAGAAATAAACAGGGATAACCCAAAAATATTAAATTCTTGTCATCACTTTCTTATAGGGCCTTAAATAACCTCTAATATTTTAAGAATTACAACAGTAAGGATTAAACAAAAGTGTGCAATGATCCTCATAGCTCAGCTGGTTGAGATTTGCACGCAATTGCAGAGGTCATGGGTTCGAATTCCGTTGAAACCACTTGAATTTGTCTGTGTCGCTGGTTAAATTGTCCCGATAATTGCGAGGATCAAATATTACACTACCAAATTACCAAAAGAAATTACTTCACTATCAATGAAAAGGCGTTATAGACTAGTTTCATATTATAGTTTTGCATTCTGTTTACCATACCTAAATTGGAAAGGAGGTATCCTCACACGATGGGAGATGTTAAGTGATTTTTCAATAAATTTTGAATAAATTAAATGTTCGATAAGCTAAAGCTACATTTATAAACCACTCCTGTTAAAATACTTGATCTGCGACATCCCTTTTGCGCTATGTCTCACGTTTTTATGGCAATGCGATATGTTCGCTTCTGTGTTTTTTAATCTTCTTTGCATCTCTAATTTGCTTTATTTTGATCTTATCAGCAGCTCCAACCGGTATAGCAGGAGGAATGATCGGTGGTGCAATTAACACAGGTACCGGTGGTGGCATGACTGTAGGAGGAAATTCTGCAGTTGGTGGAAATATGGGCGGAGGAGGAATGGTTGTCGGAGGTGGTCTAGGAGGAGGAGGAGGAGGAGGAGGAGGAGGAGGAGGAGGAGGAGGAGGTGGGGGAATGATAGGAGCTGGTGGTAACATTGCTGGGGGAGGTGGAAACATGGGAGGTGCGGGTGGCAACATCATCGGTGGTGGCAGCATTAACGGAGGCGCTGGTATGGCCGGAGGAGGTGGTGGCTTAATTGGAGGTGGAGGGAGTATGATTGGTACTGGTGGAGGCATTAATCCAGGAGGTTCAAATGGCCAGGCCGGAGCACTTGGTGGTGGAGTGATTGGTGGAGGTAGAGGGGGTATGGGTACTTGGGGAAATCTGGGTAGCACTGGCACTGGAGGAGTCATCGGAGGAACTAATTTTGGAGGCGCTGGAGCAGGAAGCAAAGGAGGAGCCAAAGAAATGCAACGTAAGTTATTATGATATCTTTCGAGTTCGTGATGTCATATTAATAAATTACTATAATATATAATTTGTTTATTCAAACCTTTTGCAGTTGTAATAACTGAATCACAGGTTGTGGTCAATTAGTCAATAAATAACTAGACACTGAATACAACTTTTGAATATGATAGAAAAAATTTATATCCTAATACAATTGTGAACTTCCGACATTACGAATATTCTATAGTAACAAAGTTTTCAAACGACCCGTATTACATGAAACTTTATGTTTAGCGTGAGATCTTAGATTATACAAAACATTTATGGCAATTGGATTGATTAATGAAATTGAATATTGGATTGCTAAGATTAATGCTAGCACTGCCAATAACTTTTGACATGTCTCCTATCGACGAGCCTTTAGAGTTGACAATCCCGCCCGGACTATAGCGTCACTCTGCATATCTTGACCTTGGATATACAATTGACATGGCCCTCTTGTGAATTCTCTCCAAAGAATATTGGGGTAAGTGAGACAAACACCACAGACCCATATTAGATCGAACTAATGAGCGATAGACTGCAATGGTAAAATGCTACTTGGACTGAATATAATCTCTTTCCCTTTGATGTTTTTCAGTTACTCTGGATCTGGGTTTTCTTATCGATGGATCCTCCTCAGTATCTGGCGAACAGAATTTTCGACAAATTTTGAACCTTGTTAGCGCTGTGTCTCACTCTTTTTCTGTCAGTCAAACATTAGCTCGAATAGGAGTAGTTGTCTTTTCGCTGGAGGCTTTTGTCATCTTTAATTTTCATACGTACTTTGATATTCAAAACATAGATCAAGCTTTAAACTCTGTGCAATATCCGGGAACCGATGGACCAGGGACTTATATTGGACGCGGTTTACGCGTTACGAAACATTACCTCTTTGGAAGCTCGGGAAGACCAAATGTCCCGAAAACTCTTGTTTTGGTTGCAGCAGGAAAATCAGTCGATGATGTTATAGCTCCTTCTTTGGCTCTAAGGTCGTACGGTGTAGAAATATTCTGCATTGGTGTTGGAAATCTTTACAGCAAGCTGCAGCTTCATGCAATGGCGAGCTCCCCGCACAGCGAACATATCCTTAGAGGAGACTACGCATCAATTGGGAATACTGCACAACAGGTGGTCACTAAGATTTTAAAAGGTAAAAACACGGTAGAAACAACTTTTTTCCCAGAGTCTTTATGACGGGTGATTCATTCACGTCCTGTCCGCCACTTTGAATCACCAGCCGCAAAGACCCTGGGAACGAGGTTGTGTCAGAGAGGGAAGGATTCTTTTTAGATTATCAGGAGCCACGTTGGCAGGGCAAAGCAAAAGAAAAAAGCCGTAAATTAAGATAGTCTTGGATTTACAATAGAATCATATTTCTTTAACATTGAATAATATTCGCACATGTTCTGTTACGGTTGATAAAGAAAAAGTGTTGGGTAGTCTGGTAGAAGTCCTTTAGTTCCGCGCGGTGAACTGAATAGACCCTTCTCCAAAATGGCGGCAACGGATTTGAATGACCTAAAACTGAACTGAATGAAAAACTGATACCAGAAATAGAAAGAGCACCTTTCCCTTAGTAACCCTGCACAGTTTCGATAATTGAACTGGTTTGAAAAAAAAACAAACTGGTTTTAAAGGAATAAACCGGTTTGAGAAAATTTAAACGAAAAATCAAATTAAACCACAACATATATTACGCCATATCCCCAATCATACAAACGTCTGTAAATTTTTCATTTTTCAACTTACATTTTCTCAGCTGGTATAACACCTGAAACTTTTTGCAGGGTTACTAAAGTAAAGGTGCTCTTTCTATTTCCGGTGTCAGTTTTTAATTTTAACTTCTTTGAATTTTCGGCCGCCATTTTGGAGAAGGGTCTCTTTAATTAAGGCGAAACGATTCAAGAAAATTCGTTGAATACCATTCTGACTCTTTCAACAGGGTAATGCAGAACGACGGTTTTAATCGATCCTTGCAAGTTTGAAATAATGATTGAATTTCATATAATTATAAGTTTAGTTCTTTATCAAGAATAACGAACAATCACTGTTTTTGCACCTTATTGTATAAATATTAAAATTTCGGACAACTCAAAAGCCGAGAAGCAAAAATTACGGTTAACCTGGGATTTAATCTCGCAAACAAATGAAATAAAATTTAGAATATTGTAAGAAAAAAAGCCGTTCCATTTTTAAAAATTCTTTAATGTTTCTGAAAGCACTGTGATCATGAATTTATGAGCTTACCTTTTTTCTTCGTCAGGTGTTTCAGTCCATTTCTGTCGTCCGTGTTATGACGGTAATTGAGTATTTCTGTTTTTTAGCCGTGGTATAATTAAAAGTCCACATTCATCCTACAGGCATTGCGAGCCGTGGAACAATTTTCATTCGTGAAATCCCGCCAAAGCTGAAATTCATCCAATCAGATCGCTTACAATAAGCAATGCAATTTTCCATAACAAGCTTGAACGGTCGAAAAGTCTGTCAGTTGAAGGTGGGCCTTTTGTGAAAATATGAGCAAACCACACAGAATAAATATAATATACACGAGAAAGCCAATGAATGCATGACATCAGCAAACTAATGAAAGACAACAATTGCGCATAATTTTTTGCGTCATTGGCGCGCGCATTAGCTCGAGCGCGTTGATAAAATGGCGAATTTTCATTGCCGAAAAAGAGTCTTAAGTTAAATTGAAAATTTAATACCGACGTTTCGGCAAAACTTCCGTTGTCTAGGTAATAAAAAGGCAAAGAAAGGCAAAGGCAGTTTTGACGAAACGTCGGTATTTACAGCGTTTTAGAATTTTTTTAACTCTTTTTTTGTTACCATCAACAGCGCTGCGCAGGAAGTTTCTTTTTTTACTATCGAATTTTCATTGCCGCCAGTCCTTCAATGAATGCTTGTTTTCTACATTTCAGATTTTTGCTGAGAAAGATGTCTTCATGAATTAGTAAAAAAAATCAGTAAAAATCTATGGCCAGTTTTTTCGCAATTTCATAAAATTGTACTTTTACGTCGAACAGCCCACATTCAAGTTAAATATATTTTGGTTTGTTAAGTACCCACGTATGCATTCAAATACATATTTCGGTACGTACGCAAATTAACCGCATAGAATGACATCAGACTCTGCATTATATCAAGGATTGCATTTTTAATTAAATAGAGCTAAATTTGTCCAACATTAGGGAAGCACAGCAATTGTCAAAGTAGCTCAAATAGCCGTATTCGTCAGCCTCGTACAGTTTTTCATCTCCTGGACGTGTTAGAACAGTTTGCGCGCATAATTACTAATACACGCGCATTATAGCACAAGAGATCACGAATGTATTGCTCAATGTAAAATTTCAAGATTGTCAGATGGTGTTGCCAAAATAATTTGAAAAGAAATATTCCTCATAATATGCCACTCAGTGCTTTAGTTGTAATTCCTTTTTTGGCTGTTTTCTCAAAAAGGACAACAAGAATTGTGTGATTACTGTCCCAGTGGATTTCAAAGTGATGATGGTTTGATTGACTTGGATGAAGTTGATCTTGGTTATAAACGTCATGGTAGACACCATCACAAGCTGCATCCTGACCAACATCTTGTCCGCGATCCACCAGTCAGTGGCCATAGCCGACATGAAGGGTCCCAAAGAGCAGGAACAAAGTTGGTTCGAGAATACACAACTGACCAATCACGACACCTTAAGATCAAAAAAAGTGGGCATTTGGAGACAAGTCATGAGAAAAAGTATGGAGATGAAAGCGAATCAGTACAGTCTACAGTGCAACTTTTGGACAGAGCTGAAAATGAATCGGAAAAATATGGAGAATATACGTATGAAAATGCGAATAATGAGGATCAAGGTAAGAATAGTATGACTTTTAAATGAAATGCTTATGAGCCTCACATTTAGCTTTACTTCACTTCATACTGGATTTATTGTGGATATATTTGCGACTTAACAAATAGATTCCATGTCGCCATGCGTGTCCTCTAATAAATCACAGGTGAGAACCTATCAAAATACGTACATTATTGACCTTATGATATAAAGGGTATTATTATAATTATTCCAGTTACGCCATTTTACCATATTTGGTCAAAAGAACGCGAAAAATATGGGGTCGTTTCGTATCTCACTGAAAGGGCTTCAGGATTGGCCAAAAGAACAATAGAACGAACAAAGATAACAATGGATTTAGCACAGAAAACAGTATGAAGTACACTCAATGGTTCAACAAGAAATACGACCTTGGGTACGACCCTACCTAAAATATGAGACGGTAATACACTGTATAGTGTCCTGGTTTGATCGGTTTACAGAACAGAGCAAATACGGATAGACTACGAGCAGTCTCTCTTTTTTCTGTAGTCCGTTGAGCAAAGCGCGAGACACGCAAATGGCCACGCTCGTGACTGAAGGTGCGAGACGGGAGAGGCTCGTTTTGCGCGTCTCGCGGCTTCGCCGCTCACGCGCGCGTGTACTGCTCTCACTAAATCTGAAGAAAAAGTGAGACTGCTCGCAGTCTAAAATACGTACGTTGGACGGGCGTTTTTCAACGAAAGAAATTGAAACACGATGCAAAGCCTGAGGCCCCGTCAACACTTATCCGGATATTTTTTAATCCGCAACTATTTCTTTCCGGATACGCCTTCCGTCCAGGCTCTGCAGGGTGAATATTTTCGAATCCGCTATGAATCTGGAGCCGTGTTGACGCGAAATCCGGAAATTTTTAATTCGGATGACATAACAAGATGGAGCCCAGTTCCTTACGTCCATATTCATTAAGAAACCCGAGAACATTCCCTCTTGTCGCCGCACCAAACGATTTCAGGATAGTTTTATCCCCTTTGCAGTGAAATCTTGGGATGCATCCCTTAGTTTGTGACAATAAGTCATAATTAACGATCACAGCGCATAATTGACTGTAGATAGATCTTGTTTTATTGTATGTAGTTTTTACTCATTTTACTAATCTTATTGTAAATCTAATAGTTAAATTTACTCATTGTAAGCTTGAGTTTTTCAAATTCAGATTTGCCATTCAAGTAAATAAACAGTTATTGGTAACGGTTACCGTGAAATCAATTCTCAAGATGGCTGCCGAGGGCAGCTTACTGTGCTGCTTACATCGTTCGCTCGCCCCCTGAAGGACAGATGGGGCATTTTTTTAAAAACACTGTTATTTTTTGTAGTGGAATAATAAATCTCTTATTCGATGGTTTAACATATAATACTCGCGGACCTTTTGTTCATTGCTCGTATTTTTCCTCGCCCCTACAAGGCCTGGAAAAATACTACTCAACTCGCAAAATATCCTCAGGTATTATTTGTTAAATAATCAAATTAAATGTATATAGAGCTCTCCTGATTATTTATATTTGGTCTTGACTGGAAAACGTTGCCCTTCGTCCAAAAGCTCGTAGCACCAGCATGTGTATACATGCATGTTAATGAGTTTCGATTTTCAAACTTTTCCAAATGGGCCTGTAATGCGCTTCAAGCGACTTACGTTTGGAATCTCGTATGTGGCAGAGATCTTCCAGAATTTGAAAGGGTCGATTTACACGGTACGATTTTTGTCGCATGCGACAACGGCTTACGACAGGCCCACGACATGATTTACGATTGTTGTGTATGTCAGAAAAATGTCGTAGCATTTTAAAACATGTTTTAAAACGGTGCGACAATCGTAAGTCATGTCGAAGGCCTGTCGCGAGCTTGTCGCATGCAACAAAAATCGTACCGTATAAATCGGCGCAAACGGTGAGACACTCGAAGACTCCTCGAAGACATCGGCAGGACAATCAACACCAGTGACCCCACCGACCCGTAAAGAAACAAATTAAAATACAAATTATTTAATAAACATTTAACATTATAAAATAAACTCTAACATAATAGGAAAAAAAGCTGTTCCGACATTTCGAGAACTGTTTGTTCTTTCAGTGCGTTTCTTTTCTTTTGTTTTAGGTGGGGAGGGATGTAATGTAGTTACCATATTTGGTGTGTCTTTGGGCCAAAAAATGCTTCGGATGTATTGACTCGTTAAGCAAATTATCTGGATGTCTACTTACGCACGGTGACCTAAGGTTGTTCAATAAAATGAAGTCAATTACAAAAAGAAAGAGCTAAAATGAAAGAAGTCGTAATTTGTACACCATAACCAAAACACGTTTTTTCAAAACCCTCTTACATTTCGAATGCCGCTGAATTTGCTTCTCTTCGACAGAGTGCAAAGATTTCTCTCCTGACTGCAACGACTATGCATCACGTGGATACTGTAGTTATTTCGCCCCAACAGTAAGAATAGGAACTATTAACACGATGTGCAAGAAAGCGTGTGGAACGTGCATTGATAACACGTAAGTTGCCGAGTGAACAAGTGAAACTTTACAATAAAAAGGACATTTCGGATACTTCAATGCCTTATATCCTTACATTAACGTAATTAACTCAAGCTTCCGTTTGTTTTGTAGACCAAAGGTTAAAGAAGGTGTGTACGAGGTTGATGAAACAAACCCCTTCTACAAGAAAGCGGATATACAAAAACCATTTGTTCACTAGAAACCAAAGCATTTGGATCATCCGGATATACAAGGCCATAGCACACTCTGAGCATCAGCAGTTTTATTGCCCTTTGCGCCAAAATATGTTTATAATCTCTTAATTTAACCGGCTCTGTGGTCTTAAAGGCCGAGCAAATCTTCACTGATCTTATGAGACTTGTGAAAAACATCATAAAACTATTACGCTTTGAGTTTTTTTAAAATGTCTTTTTAATGTTCTTGGTGTGTTATCCCAAATTCCGAAAGAGACAGTCGCTTCGGATTCAATTCAGACAAGATGGTTTGACATTGTAACATTGTTGAGATCTTTGTATACCGAAGAAGAAACTGGGCCACCGGTAGCAAAGGGGTCTGTCACGGTTGGTCAAGGAGCGGACTTTTTTCTCCCTCACTACCTTGTCGCGAGGACAAATTATAATCATCCGAAAGTAGCTCAGAGCAAGGTTCTAACACTCAGCATTGGTACAAGCGAAGCGCAGGCCGAAATCTCTACGCAGTTCAGAGGTACAACACCTGATTTGATGTTTGTTTATGTTGGCCTATATTTCCTGCATTTGCAAATGCGCTTGTTGTCACAGGCATTCCTTTAAGCGCTAGACAATTATCACGTTTTCAAGCGATTTGCGTAATCTCTGATGGTCTGCTTTTACCGTTTGCAAAAAAATCAATAAAGGACGGCTTATCTATAAGTACACTATGCAATACCTCAAACCCATGACAAGTGGGAAATGGACAATAAATTGGCAACCGATTAACCTCTTAACCCACCCCCCTCATTGCCAGTTTTGTTCTTATCCTTACTCACCTACCCTACCCAGCTACCTTTTTATCCAACCAATTGCCTCCTGGCAATCTTTTTCCGCTTGTCCACGTAAAGGAAAACAGGTGGAGCGTTAAAAGATAAAGAGGTTAGTTTTTAAAGAAACTTAGGGCGCGTTCGATTGACCCTATTCCGGAATACGAATACGTGGAATGATGATTAAAACGGTATGTTTCGCGCGTTTCGAGGCAGCAAGGATAATAAAAAAATGTTTAAAATAGCATTTTAGCGGATGTTTGACAATTTTAATGTGAATCTCCGTAAAAACGAAGGATTCCTAACTTATATTCCATGTATTCTTATTCCGGAATACGGTCAATCGAAAGCACCCTTAGTATGGCTATGTGCTCCGTCGCTGAGGAGGGGGAAACCCAGAAAAGGGTTTATGGTTAAACTGCATAATATCCGGCCACTTATTTACCCTAGACTTACTAAAGTTACATGCTGATTTTTGGTGAGGGAGGAAAACCAGAAAACCTTGAGAAAAACCCTCGGCGAGGGATCGAGAACAAGACAAACTCAACACTACACTACGGATCGTTATACGGAAGCACATTGAGGCTTGTCGATATGCGCATTTCCAATAACTTGCATTCCCCACTTCATCATCCTTAACTGGAAGGTGGGAACTTCATAATTATAGAAATAATAATTAATTCCATTTTTATTAAACAAGAGATCCTTAAAATAAATCGATAGGTTCTTTTGCGTTAATGCTGCTATCAGTGAATAGAAAATATCTTTTTAATGCCATGAAGTACTGCACACGATAACAGCTTGCTTACATGAAAAGTCCAAGCTGACATGACTTGTGTAAACGTTTTATTTAGTTTTCATTTTCTACTTTGGTCCTAGCAAAACATGGCATCTAGATTCCATCATCATGATAATAAATTGACACTTTTATTTGTTACAAAAGTGACCATAATTTCTCTTTCTTTCTTCCTGAATTCGTTTACTTTGCCTCTGAAATCATAAAAACAGGCAAGCGTAAGTCCAGGATATTACTGGGCAAAAGGCCTCTCAGTTGCTGTAATCATTACCACTTTCAATAATACAAAAGACGCAATTCTTAAATAAATGGCTTTTTTCAGAAATTAAGTTTGCAATAATTTTTAGTTTGAAAATGTTTTACGAGACTTTGTTCTTTTAAGACAACTTATAACGCCAGAAAAACGTTGTGTCTCGGGTTTTATTATATAGATATTGATGAAATACCAAGATTTCTCCTTTTACTAAAAAATCATATCTTCACCGCGCGCAGTGAACACATCATTTTTATCTTTCACGAGTGAGGATATAGGTGTTGTCATGGTAACCAACACGATTAGCCAATAAAACGCGAGCATTCTCTTCATTGTAAGATACTTTTGTGCTTTAATATAATTCTTCTCTACGACATTAACATTTTTATTGCAAAATTTGACATTATCATGATTTATTTTTTCATAACTTTCATATCTTGTTTTATGTTACACAACATGCGTGTTTTAGCGGTTGGTGGCCACTTTTTCATCATTTCGAACCTGAATAAAACAAGTTGTTTTAAGTCTAGACATTTCATCAATATCTATATAATAAACAGAACATTACATGGCCGCGCGGGGATACGAATTTTATCTTCTCGTGCTGAAAGTATCTCTCACTCGTTCGCTTCGCTCACTCGTAAGAGATACTTGCAGCACTCGAAGATAAAATTCGTATCCCCGCGCGACCATGTAATATCCTCTATCTATACACACACTCCAGAGTTTCTATCTAGCTCTACTCTGCTCCCACCTTCCGAAAATATTTTTCTCGAGACTTCTCCTCAAAATTGAAGATATAGTTAATTTGATCTAATCTTTCACAAGATTTTCCGCAGAAAAATTTGTCAATTTTTGTCAATTTTGTGGTAAATGCAGAACTAACCGTCAAGAAACATGTATACAAAATTGGCATCACCCTTGCCAATGCACTCATTGTCATCATTGATGTTGCATGTGGTGAAGTTTTGTCCAATGCACAGATACGAGTCTCCGTGTCGCGAGTATTGATCACACGCTCCAGGCCCTGACCAACACTCTCCGTAGTTCTGAAGCCCGAACATAATGTAACCTCGGGAGGTGGCGGCCATGGCACAACGGCAAGCGAGGCTGCAGGATGTATCGAAATATCAAGGTCAGCAATATATCCGAGTTAATTTGGTACGATTTAAAATTCGGCTTACGAAGAATACCACACCCTAGTCACAGGTGAAAGCAAGTCAAAGTATTTGAAGACTAGATTCTATCTAGAATCGTTTTTTCATCATCGTAGATGTGGTCAATGGAATGGTGCTTCTCTTACTATTTTATTGCGATCGATGATAAGGAGAACTCACAATCTAATAATGGGTGTTCTGTGACTAGCGTGAGCTATAGCAAAATTTTCGTATTTTCGTTCGTCTGCCTTTTCAGCTGAGAAACTAAATATTTTAAGCAAGAGCCGATACAACGTAGGTTTGATTTAGTGGTGTACTATGTTTTGGCTGGCCAAACCAGGTATCAGTCGATTTATATTACACCACTAAATCAAATCTACGTTGTATCGGCTCTTGCTTAAAATATTTAGTTTCTCAACTTGTAATTACACCGATCAGATCAAGCCACTGATCCAACGTACACCGACAGGAGTGATCGTCCACGGTTGCTTGCTTCAAAATTCTGGCTTTTTCAGCGCCATCTTGAATTACGTCATACGTGAATTGATACGTCATATGCGCAAATGACGATCGCGCACCTCCTGATTGTTTGTTCCAATGAGATTGTTTATTTCCATACCTTTCTCCTTTGCTTCCAAAGCGATTGCCGAACGCTCTTCAATAATCCGAGATTACTATTAGTTATGGTGGGGTCCTTATTTAATATTAAATGGTTTACAAACCCGTGAAGATAATGATCCCAGTTTTGCCAATCGACTGCTCTTCCATTCTTGTGATTGCGATCACTGATTAGAAGATCAGACATAGCTCTTGCCCATCTTCTGTCCTGGTAACAACCCAGCTTATAATACGTTCTTTCACATGTGGGATGTTGCCCAATATAGGCAGGTACTGTGTAAATTTAAAAATAAAAAAAAAACAGCGGAACGGAGGCTTGAAAAAAATGTTTGTTTCTCATTTTGAAAGATAAGTACCTAAGATATTAACTGGTCACGTGGAATAATTAACAATTAGTTTGTTTAAGCGTCATTATAAATTAAAATGTATGCCTATAGTCTGAAGGTTTTTATTGAGATTCGTAAGAATCTCTTGATGTACAGGCATGTTCTTCTATAATCCAAACATTCTAAGAGCATGGCATTAATTATTCGATATTACTTGGCTTAATGTATAAACCAATATCTTTATAACATATAAACAAATATATATATATATATATATATATATATATATATATATATACATATATAGAAAGGTGAGGCTAATGAAACCAACACATGATTCACTGTTACTCCGAGTTTCGTGCTTACGCACTCATCAGACAGTCTGATGAGTGCGTAAGCACGAAACTCGGAGTAACAGTGAATCATGTGTTGGTTTCATTAGCCTCACCTTTCTACGATTTAGCTCTACACTTATGTGTATTGAGCACTATTTAACAGTGTTGGCAGCCTTATTATTATTATTATATATATATATATATATATATATATATATAACCTAAGATTTACATACCAGTGAAAAATATCAGGCACAATCATCATGATCGATCTGAGAAACATCCAATATTACTCTTGTTTGAACACGCCACCTATTCTTAACGAGGCGATCTTACCACTATATATTTTGCCTGGAAAAGTGACGATATTCTTGGGAAGAAAACTGCTAAGTCCCCGCCATATTTCCCTCGCGGCATCGCCAGCCTTACAAGGTACTGAACACTGTTCAACTACTGTTCAAAACGTTAAATACTGAAAGAGCCAGTTTTCCTGAGAAAAGTCAAACTCTTACACCCTCTTTAGTCATAAAAAATGATATGGGGAACCTGAGCTGATGAATGATGAGCAAAGCGTTATGATGGTAAAGAAAGCAAAGTTCACCATGTCTTTTATCGACCTGTGGATCAGAAGAAAAACTGACTAAGCATTTTCTTTTACCCCGGTAGAAAAGGAATATTCTATGTATTCTTGCAAATGCCATGATTCAGGTCATATTTTGCGAAAACTAGTACTGTTCGACTCCTTATTTATGTCCTCCACTGGATCGATATAAGGACGCCGATAGTTTTATTGTTTGGGAGGTTAGGATCCATTGTTTTTCTTGTCCGTAAAATGTTAAGGTTTGTGACAAGTCGATGCGTTGTCCTGCAGGCATGACGATCATGCAGGACAAATGTCAGAGCCGATCGCGAAACACTGGTATAAGCTTCTCGACGACGATTTTATCCCAAGCCATTCTTTACAAAGAAACTGAAATCATTTGAGGTGTGAGTTTTAAACTACGGCCCCAACGCATCCAGTATTGCTGGTGTATAGAGAATCACATGAAATGCACAGGGACATTATCAAATTCGTGGCAAATCCAACATTTTCTGAAACGCCTCTCTTAAACGTTTTCCTCTTTTTAACATACTGCGTTATCGTTCGAAGGTACAGAATCACATGAAATGGACAACTGCATTAACAAATTCGTGGGAAATACCTAAATTTCAGAAGCGCTTTTCTTAACATTTAATAACATTTAAGCCGGGATACTCACTGTGTTATTATTTGAAACTGCTTCCTGTGTTCCTGGTGTTCCGAATCAAAGGAAAATTCTCTAACTAAATTAAACTCGACGGAATACTTCCTCTGTAAATTACTCAGTCAATGCCTCGATCATTTAGTGAGATTTGCATAACAACGCAATGAAGCACCGTAGGAAGTAAACTGACTTGTTCGTTCTTGCGGATCACGTACAACTGTCGAGTTGCAATTTTTTTTAAGTAAACGTACTTATAGGTCTTGAGGAGTAACGGGGGAAAATCTTAATCAGTGAACTGATGATGTCTTTAAAAAAACTTTGATTTCTCATTGAAATCAGTTTAATCAGCTCAGGATTTTTTCTTCAATATAGTTGGCTTCAAGACCATGAGAAATAGAGACAGTGCCTGTGAAAGGAGAAGTAGACAATTGTTTTATTTATTGATCATATTTCTATGTTTGGGGAATTAAATTTATTTCTAATGGACCACTTGAAAATTGACTGAAGTGTTCAAAGAAAGCTCAGTCTTCGAAGACTTAAGTAAAAAACACAGGAAATGATATTTTATCGCTCATGACAGCTACGCTTTGCAAATGGAAATCACTTTGTTTCCGCAATTTGACCAGTCAATAATGTGCCATTAAGCAAAAAACAATTGTCTCCTACCCTAGGAACAAATGTTTTTCACTTTGGAATTTACTTTTTTATTCAAATTTTAAAGCAGACCATAGTTTCGTCGTCCACGTTTATTTTATTATTTATCAAATGTTTTGTCCAACAAAGGCAAACCGTTTAAATCCCGGAGAGGAGGTGGACAGGCACTTCCTATTAATGGACTAATGGGATGTGCCGCTGGACGGGGTCGCATTTTCACCACTGAATTGACTATAATGGGGTTGTGTTTTCAACAGAGTTCCCGACAGAGTTACTAGAATGGGGTCGCAAATCGTCGGGATTTGGGGGGTGAGTAAATCCTGACTATGGAAAGATTCGCGGTAAAAAAAAGTTGTTACAAAAAGAACTGCAGCGCTGTTGATTTAATATTTACTAGTCGCATTATATTCCGTTTTGAAATTACAATTGAAGGCTTTATGTAAGGTTTATGCATAAACAGAAACTGACAAAGTTGGGGGTTTGAATCTGCTTAAATAGAGTTTCAATTGTCATTTTTAACGAAAATGTTCAAGGGCCAAAAGCGTTTCCATGGTTATTAAGTGGAAACTTCCTCCTTTATCATGGAAAAGTCATTCACGAAGAGAGTACATGAGAATGAAAGATATAAATAGTCTCTTCGTGAGTCATAAGCTAGGGACGGCAAAAAAACCTTCAGCTTTGCACTCTACAACACCACGAAAATAACCGTGACATAGTCAATATTAAGAAATGAAAAATTAACGTTAAATGGGATATTGAACAGTCAAGCGGATAGCTAGTGGAATACTTCAATCAGTACCAGCGCCCAAATATGGACCTTAATAATAGTTTGGAGGCGAAATTGAATTCTCTAAATCCATTTGAAAATAATAAGGAAGACCCAAGCTTTGTTCATTCCCTGATGGTAAAGTTAATGTTGAGTACAGGTGATTTTCACTAATACGTTTCAATAAGCTTCTTTTTATTTGAGTATCAATTTCAATTTAAGTCATCAAAAGTTCGAAGAGGAACATGTTTAATTTTCATCGAGAAGACTGATTTCACATCAGGAATTCCATTTCCACTTCCGCTTCCACTTCCACTTCCACCTCTGAAATAAAGAAAAAAGGGTTTTGACTTGTAGTAAAGAATATACGAGTAGACTTCAATATCATCAAGTCATCAAGTGAAACAAAGTCTGATCTAAACTTAAAGACATCTTAACAACCTTCAGCCTCAGCTCCAAAACAAGAGGTTCTTATCAAAAAAAATGTAAGCACAGGTATCCCAAGCTCAACATATGAGTAGAAAGAGTGAGAAATATAAGGAGTTGTATGGGAAAAACGGTTTTCCTAATTTTTTTAATTTATTTTCAGAACAACCGTTTTTTATCCATACAAATCCTTATAGTTCTACTCTTGCGTAATATAGTACAATACAGACACTCATTTATCGAGCTTGGGCGACCCGTGGTGTGAGTGCGAGGATAACCTCTCCATTTCGTCCATAACCCGTACTTTAAATAGACAATACGTTACTCCAAAAGATTAGGAGTCTAATGTTTATATATCAGTATATTGTTAGATTCTAATTTTTAGTTTTTTTTTCTCCTTTCTCCGTGATCATACAAGTGTGCAATATATTTGATAATAACATGCTTAACATGCATGGATCATTTATGACAAATCACTTTAACTCGGATACTGGTAGGGCTGACTGATCAGTAAGCCCCTAGGTAAAATAGAAGCTAAATATGCCAAGGGAACCTAAGGGAAGCTGGGAATTAAATTGACAGAAAGTGTAACAATGTTACAAACGTAATTTTCCTTGCGACAAACTAAGCGTGAAGCAAATGATCTAGTCAAACAATCGCGACAGCAAAAGGGATTTAACGGTAGCTCTGCAAAGGCCAGTTGACTCCATATAGAAAGCACCTTCGCAGCTATCTTTGGCTTTACGTCTCCTGATTGGCTATGCATGGAAACGACTCGAACGTTTTCGGCAGGTCTATGAGGCAATCGATAAAGTACTTTTCTAGCTCGAATGAAATGGCTGTAGCTTTTAACGGCACCTCACTAACTTGTGGGAGGAGCGGTGGTCTCATGGTTAGTGCGCCGGACTCCGGATCGAGTGGTCAGGGTCCGGGTTTCGTGCCCTGGCAGGGGACAATGCGTTGTGTTCTTCGGCGAATTTAATGCTGGGGATAGCCCTGCGTTGGACTAGCATCCCATTCAGGGGGGGGGGGGGAGTAAAAAATACTTCTAGTCGCTTCATGCTACAGGGATAAGCTCCGGCCTTATGGGCCATGTGGCTCGTAAGCGGACTTTACCTCACTAACTTAGTGCTTTGCTGACCTTCTAAAATCTTGTAAACGTAGTTTTTGTTTGGACCTCCAACGCATTCATTGTCATCTTCGTCGTCGTTGCATTTCTTGTATTGAAATCCAACACAACCCTCAGGATCTGACTTTCCGTGACGATCAAACCTCTCGAATGCGAGTTCATCACTCCAACATTCACCATAGAACTGAAGACCAAAGTGACTTTGACCTAATACTCTTGATAATTTGGCACAACGGCAGGCCAACCTAAGCCACACAAAACGAATTCGTCACTGGTTACAGTATCATTTGGGAATAATCACTGGGCCTTAATTGAGCTGTCCCCCGGATGAACAAAGTTTTTGTGCATTATGTATGAGTCCTGCACGACTCAAGAGTAGATGTGATTGGGTGGTCTTTGTTGAGACTCATCGGAATGACCGCATGTAGAACCATCATGGTAGTGTTGATTTGACAGTTATTTTACACTTATATTTATCAATTAAAAGGCCTGGGTCCCCTTTCATGTAAGGCTTCATGATTTGTCTTGGTCTTCTACAGTCTTTAGCTTGATTTGGAAAAAATCCGAGTGAAACTCACTTTATTTTCTGTAGGATAAATGCATAATTTTATTTCAGACTTCACCTTTTAAGAAATTTTTCCCATTCACCAGGTTTCCACTTTATTTCATCCCTCACATTTAGAAGAAGTTTTGCTAACGCTCTGTCATTTCGTTTTTCTTTATAACATCCAATTTTCTGATACGACACTTCACAGTCTTCTTGTCCTTCTTTCAATGAAAAATAAAAAAAAGGAATTATTTTAGTTAGCGGTCTGTTACAAGTAAGTAGGGAAGACAATTTAAGTATGATGTGTAGACAAGACGTAAAGGCTTGGCCAAATTATAAATGTTGAACGATCCATAAAATTTAAGGGGTGTATATGTTGGCTAAATTGGTGATCCTCGTTTTATGTAGATTGAATATGCACTCTACCTCAGTAGTTTAAAATACCTATCAACCTTCCAAAAAGGACTGAAAACACGTATACCTTCCCTCAAGCTCTGTCTTACGCAAGTCAACACATCTTCTTTATGTTTCGTATCATCATAACGGTTTCTCTATTCATACACTTACTCATTCAATCTGAACATTACAACATCATGAGTAAGGGAACAAAGAACTGTACAATGTGTCTTCACCACTACACTACAACGACGAACACTTCTTTTCATTTTTCACTTTTGTATAATAAGTCAAATGATATCCATGTATAATCTGACCCTAAGTTTTCTCTAGGCTTAATTTAGGCCCCATAAAAAAAAAACTTTCTTCAATTCATCTGAATGCGTATTCAACCCAGGTAAAACTAAATGCGGATCACCAATTTAACCTACAGTAGGTAAACACCGATTCAACCTGAGAACGGATTTTACCGGCAGCCCACAGCTAGCAGTAAAGGAGGCTAAACGTTTGGTCAGTTCAGTTCAGTTCAGTTGGTCCTCGAATCACTGTGAAGTCCGTTATGCCATTTCCTTTGGATGGGAGCCTACCTAACCGAATTAAAATCACCCCACCTCTTTATAATGTTATTTATCCACTCAAAAAAGTTTCATAATACGTTAATTTCAAAACATCACGAGGCAGTGTTACCTTCTGATTGGACAAGTCCCACCAGAGACAAAAGAACAAACCAATGCAGCACATTCATAGTTTCAACTGTCAGAGGCTCTGACGAAAAAATGCGTGAAATGCGTCATTTCTCCAATTAATTCGATGAAAAGAAAAAATAGAGCATGAACTTCTTTGTGGACAATCGGAATTAATGCTTTGGCTATATGACAGTAATAAATCTCAGTTCCGGTAGTATGTAGAAACGGGGTGTGTCAGCCTTAAAGGAAAGGAAAGGAACTTTATTTAAGTGTCTAGTCGTTCTAGCGCTGAAGCACGAATTGGGGACACTGTAAATTGAAATTAACAATTAACACAAATCAAGTCAAATGTTGGTTTTTGAGGAGAGGGGAAACTGGAGTACCCGGAGAAAACCTCTCGGTGCAGAGTAGAGAACCAACAAACTCAACCCACATATGACGCCGAGTCTGGGAATCGAACCCGGGCGACATTGGTGGGAGGCGAGTGCTCTCCCCACTGCGCCATCCCTGCACAAACCCTAAAACCTCGTTTAATGGCGTAACTCCCTTGAGTCTCCTTTAAAGGAACTCGGATTTTTTTCGAGTGTGCACAAGTCATAGTTCTGCTCATTTAAGAACTCATTTATTTGTCAAATTCGGCGAATATGACCGACGAAATTTAAACAGCAGGTTCTTTCCGGTAGATGCATAACAACTACTAATCTCAGGGTTAAGCCAACAAGAAATACTCGGTGCTCCTTGAACCTAAATTGGCAGCTTTCATAAAAAATCTCGGGGTTTTTTGGATTAAGTTAATTGTCATTACATTTTGATTACAGAAAGCTGTACTGATAAATCGAAGTGACTATATGCCAGCATGTGAAGGTCCACCCAAAATCCACAGCACAACATGTGCTACTATAAAACAGTTCCTGCTTCGCTGATAAACTTGAAAATCGAGTTTGTTTACTAAAGAGGTCTCCTGAACAGTAAAATAAAAAAAAACCGACCGGCAAAAAAGGCAGTCTGTTCTTAAAAGCAAGAATTAATTTCCTCAAAACTAAAAGAATTGCTTGTCCGCAATAACATCGTGTCGCATATTATCCGTATTTTATACGCTACTTACCTCATATCACCCTCGGAATGGTTTGGCAAGAAGACTCATCTGGTATGGAATGCTTTATTACTTTAGCCTTAAGCTTATCATGATTTTTCAACTATGGGAACCTACAGGTGTTAATTAGTTGAAGTCTAGGTAGAGAGGGTGCTAATTACATGAAAAAACTGAATTCGATGAATATAATTTAAACATGTTTAGAATTTGAAAACAGTGTTTATTGGATTCTCGCAAACAGATTACTATAACAATACCGGCCTGTGTCTGGTTTGCAGCCAATTTTTATAAATACGATTTCCGTAGATCAGATACGAGTGGGACTGCAATGCAAGCAATTTATGTTATCTTCTCCTTAAGAATCTGTTTGTCTCAACGGAGACTAATCAAGGCTCTTGATAAACAGGCCTTGTCTTGAAGAAGAGAAAGACGAATTATCAAGCTTAACCAAGACTGTAGGAAGAAGGATGTTCCAATGAATATAAAAGAGCCGGAAACTCTGAACAACTCAATGAGCTCTTTTGCCCTTTCGCGGGGCAAAAGAATACAACCTACTTCCAGAATACATTCGGGCGACTAACAATATTTTAAGTTTTGAAAGGAAAAGGAAAGTGCTGCCCACTTCTTGAAAAATACTTTTTAATTATCCAGGTAAATGTTTCTACTCGTAATACATGTATATATTTCTATTTTTTGTAATACAGATTTTTTATTATTGTATACTACGGCAGAATAGCCCCGTATAGAGGAATCGTAATTAAGTCTACCTGTTACCTGTTACCTACCTTATTACGTAGGATGCCTCCTGCAGGGCAGACCACGTTATAAAATGGAGACCGTTTGTTTTTCCTCATATCCACAAATTGTAACGTTTGTTATCATTGGCTAGTTTCTGTACATAGAAGATATAACGGCATATTTTAGTGGCCACAATTGTCATACTACGTCATCCACATGCCATGGTCATTCTCACTTTTTGTGTTTCCTCGTTTGTTTACCGAAGTCGGAGGTACACGAAAGAATTTCTACTGTCGATTGCCTGGCTTTGCTACAAGTAAGTGTTGATTTCTATTGAAGCCACTAGTAACTGTTACAGCTTTCATATCGTCGTTTTAATCTCTTTCATGTTTTGTGGGAGTTTTTATCGGTCACACAACGCGGTGTCAAAAGTAGTACTAATAGCAACGAAAATTAGTTTGTAATTCCTTTTGAATTGGATTGAGTCTTCATATTAAATAACCGGTAAGAAATTGAAATTATTTTCCTATATTAGCGCACTTAATTGAGACCAAAACAACATATTTTCTTTAAGGGTACCGTGCACCTTCAGGGATGTCTTCAGAGAAACGGATGTAGCGCTTTCTGATTACGGTGCACTGGTATACTTTGTTTATTATTGAAGAAAATGCTTTGTTTTTCTTGTCAGAGCACTAACGAAAGCGCTAACCAAAACGTTTGAGTAACCGCGTGGAAAAAAGCACTCATCGAATTTTACATTCCCCAAAACTGGTTTGGTGGTAATAGGTTTATCAAGCTACTGTCAAAATTTGATTGCAATGAAACAAAGCGCCTTTGATTTGTAATCTTTACATTTTTACCTTTCAAGATAAAAATCCACCCCAACACTTTTCCCGACAATTAGCTAATCAGAGGACGCCACTTTTTTCGGGTCCCAGCTGTCGATCTCTCACAAGTGCTTGCGTTCCACCAGCTTCATTGTGACTAATATTCTTCCGATTTTTTACTCATGTTTTCGGAGCGGATCTGTCTTGATACTAAATAGAAAAAGGACGCGCACAGTCATCTATCTCATCAAAAACAGCAGCAACAGCAGAAAAAAAGTGGAAGCGGATCAACGCAAAAGCTTTAAAAAGAAGCACAATGTAGGATGAGCGTAAAAATTATCGCAAACAGATGGTGACGGCGATATCAGCATGCGGGCTGGTTATGTGAATCGTTTACATAGTGTTTTCCT
>NC_090888.1:72209047-72211547 GCF_036669925.1 Montipora capricornis | reverse complement strand
GATCATGCAAAACTCTAATCTATTCGGTTTCAATGATCAAACCCTAAGTTTCTTTTCAAAAGACTTTAAAGTAAAAAAAGTAAAGTGGTGCATTTGTATAGCGCCTTTATCACAAGTCTCAAAGGCGCTTTACAATGATCAATTTACCCCCAGCGGACTGGAAGTATATACAGGCGCAAATTGCAGCCGCTTCTAAGCAGTCCATGCATGCTGGTATTCATTTTACCGACCTGGGAAGGATGGAAAGCTGAGTGAACTTCAACGGGAAAGAAGGTCGCCAAATATTCCACTCTCGGCAGAACCGGGAATGGAACCCGGGACCTTAGGGTTGGAAGGCAGAGATCTTACCACTGCGCCAACCCCTCCGCCCTCAGTTAAATCACTATAATACATAACAGTGGACTGAGAAACAGAGTTTTGGTCCTGATCAGGACCAATTACGACCTTTTCACTGATCCTTCATCCAGTAAACTGAAGCATTGAATCATCTTAGCTTTTAGATGAAACATGTGCTATGAACATATGGGTTGGCTAAACATTTTTTGCAAATTAGTTAAAGAAAATTGGTGCTAAAACTAGCTCGGTAATACCTTCTTTAATTTCGTAGACATAGTTGCTCGCTGTGTTGCCAACACACAAGCCCCAGGCGTTATCATCGCATGCAGAAAAATAATGGTTCCGGCAGTCATCTGCGGGGCCCTGAGAACTGTAAGTTGATGCAGCATGCGCGCCACTGAAGCAACGACCGTAGTCTTCTAGGCCAAAGTAGGTGAAGCCCTTCTCTTGACTTTTTTTAGCGCATCGACAAGCTAGCCTATAATGTGGAACGTTTACCAAAATTTGATGCTTAATGCGAGTCTTGTCATCACTGAAGTACGATTGAAACACTCATATTGGCAATGTTCAGATGAAGATGATGATGTCGTTGATGATGATAAATAAATAGTGAAAATAGTATTGACGATGATAATGATGATGATGGTGATGTTTGTGATTTCGACGGCGGTGACGATGATTACCAGAATGAAAGAAAGCATTAGCACGTAAAAACACCTTCGCGAGAGCAATGGCACCATCTGGTTGGGGACCTAACGATCTGTTCCCCTTTTCCACGAGCATGTCATGCATGTCTGGACTGACGTCAGGTGTCCAGGCAACAGTGATCTCCTTGTTTTTACATATAGCCGGAACTTTGTGTGCGCATAGTGTACATTGTTTGATAATCATCATATTGCTGATGATGATAGGGCGGTTTTCAAATGAGTATCGTAAAACCAAAACCAAAGTAATTACTTTGGCCAATCAAAAAGGACGGAGACAATCCAGTAAACCAATCAAAACTCCAAGTAATTACACGTAGCCGACACAAAGCGCGGGAAAATGTGCACGCGCGAGCCACGATTGGTTTTAGTTTCACTTCTGATTGGTTGAAAAAAGTGGCGCGAGAACTTTGAACCAATCGCTGAGTGAAGTAATTATAAACCAAAGTAATTCGCTAATTACTTTCGACACTCAATTGAAAACCACTCTAATGTCATGCAAGGCCGGTTAGCTATTAGGGAGTTTAGTAGGGAGTTTAAGAAACCACGACGGCTACGGCGACGAAAACGTCACTTCAAACTATTAGTTTGAGTTGTCCCAAGTGTCTCACGATGTTTCCATCTTGTTTATGTTGTACAATATGGGCGAAGTATGCTATAACGAGATTGGTACGTACGCATTTGAAGCAAAGAGAGAGAAGGAGAGATTCACCGTCGTTTGTCCACGTTGTCGTCAAGACGTGCTAACTGGTCATTTTACGTTGTTCTTTTGACGAGTACGGGAGAGAAATGGACAAAAATGCGTGCCGCACGTGCACCACGATCATTTTTTCCTCTTTTAACCAATGATATTACTGCTTTTATTTTTGGTATTGTCTTTGCGGTGGCCGTCGTCGTTTCTTTAACTCCCTAGTATGATTACGACGGCTACGGCAACGACAACGTCACAAAGCAAGACTATTATTGGTTAAGAAGGATCGATTTAGAAAACGTATTAAGAATAAAAAGTAACAACACTATCCGACGTTTCGGAGTCAGACATGACCCCATTATCAAGGTTAAACTGAAAAGGACCTTCGCCTTTTGTATTCTAGCAAAAAATTGTAAATATCTTAGTGTCAACTATCGTTTAATTTCCATTTATGCAAAAGTCTTTGTTTTGACCTAAAGCCCGTTATATTTAAATTGCGAATTGTCCTTTTCAGTTTAACCTTGATAACGGGGTCATGTCTGACTCCGAAACGTCGGATAGTGTTGTTACTTTTTATTCTTATTATTGGTTAATTTAAAAAAAGAAAAAGAATAGTGCGGCGCGCTCTTCAGTGCATTTCTTTGCCGCACCCAAAGAAAACAACTACGAGAAAAGCATCTCAGTGCAAACTTTAGGCTTTTACGACAACACGAGCGTACAACAACGATCCATCCATTTTCTATGACTTTGAAACTCTTCGTATCCATCC
>NC_090888.1:72191547-72199047 GCF_036669925.1 Montipora capricornis | reverse complement strand
CGCGCTCAGGTCAGAAAGCACTGCAAGATGAATAAGTAGGCCGAGACAGTATCAAAATAACGGCCCTTTTTATTTAATTTCTGGGTACGAATAAGGAAACTGTAAAAAGAGTTACATGTAAAAGGAATGTCTTGTTTCAAGAAAATTAAATTGGTATGCGATGCATGTTTTACAGTTATTTGCCTTTGCCGTACATATCAAAATTAGGTACAGGATTGATCGACTCAGTGCTAGTCGACGATGTCTGGGCAAAAAATTGCCGTCTTGCGGGGTTTGAAATGACATTATACCTGGGAAGACATGTTTCTATTTCTGTAATCGCCACCTTTTTAGCGGGGTATTGATCGTCACCAGACCAGCTAGTTGGAAGAGTTTTGTTCCAGCTCGATATGGACTGGAGACATTAATCCTCCTACGGTCAGTTGCGTTTTCATATCATTCAGCATATATAAAGCCACCAAGTTCCGGATATTCGATTGTTGTGTTTATTCGTAAATAATAGTAGACGACAAAAGCTAGGACAGTGCGATCCTTTGAAATTATGGCTTATAGCCTACACAGGCTATAGGGCTACACAGGTTAAGTTTGGGGTCACTGATCATCCAACATGATCTCTTCAGTCTAAATTAACGATTATCGTTAATTCGTAATTTGCTTTGAATTTCCTATTATCGTTAATTTAGGACACTGTGTCCCAAGACTTGTGGCATCAGGGAAAAAAAGGAAAGAAAAAATTGAAAAGTGACAAATTAACATGAAAAGATTGTTTAAAGCTAATACAAAGCTACACATATGATTCCTCAAATAAGTTGTGCGGGATAAAATGAATGACTTGTTAGTAGTCTTCAGGCTTAAGCTCGCCATTCCCGCTGGCAGGATCAGATTCTACGAATCGAAAACAAGAATAAAAGTCAGCAAAGTGTGTTCCATGTCATTTTCATGTCGACGATTCATTTGATCATCATTAATTTTTTCTTTACCCTCGGATTTTAGAGTAGCTTGGGGTAGCTGATATCTCCAAGTATTTACCCTCTTAACCATATACTACGGAGGACAGACCACAACACAGGGAACTCCGTGCCTCCTTACTCTTTGCGAATAGTGCTTGGGACGGTTGGTCCTTTTACATTTCACTGAGTTTTGCATGAGCATTGAGAGTTGTAATTTTTCTTCCTTATTCGAGGAGACTAGAGGGTCTATCCATTTGCAGGTGTCGTCACAAATGCAGCACTTTCTCCTCAGTTACTTAAAGACCGTGAGTGTTGGTCCTGCTTGCACAGGAGTCCGATGCTCAACCAACTGCGCCAACCAGTCGGCGGTAATTCCCCCTCCCCCCCCCCATCCTCCCCGGTGGAGGTGGGGACTCCCACATGAAAAGGATAGAGATGCTCGCCGTCTCGCTTAGGGGTGTAAGTTTCGGATTGTGATTTCAGGTAGAGTGTTCTGGGCAAAACGCCATCATATGTAGCCGTGAAAGTCTCCTTTAGGGTTGCGCGCAAAGAAATATAAAACGAGATGCTTCCGTGAAGCATACACTGGGTGGCCTGTGGTACGTGTTACAGAAAATCAGAAGGCACTGAATTGTGTGGTATTGAACTACAGCAATCCAGTCTCTGAAGAATAACAAATAAAAGAGGAGCGAGAAACATTGGCTTCTGGGCTGACATGTTCATAATTTTCAAGTTTCCTCACAACTTCTTTTCACCACAAGTTTAAGCGTGCCCTCTGAGCATCTGACAGAGTTCACTGAAGTTAAGCCCAGTCCAGCGAGGTTAGTGTTTGGATGGGAAACCAAAACAATATACTCCTTATAAAACAGAAGCATCGGACCGAAAATACTATTAACGCTAACAAATGCGAACTCAGCAAGGTACATATTTTGTTAGCTTGCTTTATGCAAGAACATCATTCTAAAAGCTTATTCTACGCAAAAAGTAGGTTCTGGAGGTAATTTTGAGAGTGGAAATCAAGGTTACGCGGCAGACGGCAAATACAAACTCACGATTTAATTAAGTTAACACACCAGAAAGACGCTAACCTCATTTTGACAAGAAAATGCTATTGCCATAAAAACTATCCAGTTAAGCTCGCATATCATAAAACATGATGAATTCACAATTTTTTGAAACAAACAACATATTTGCTATTAGAGGCAAAAACCCCTTCGATTTCATTACGTGCGTGAAGAGAAGAAACTCAATCGTGTCAAATATGCGCAATATTGCAACAAACTAAATTTCAGGATCAAACCGTTTCCATGAAGAACCTTTTCCTTAAATAATGAAGCACAAATACACGACAAGCTTTGTTTCAAATAATTCTTGGCTGTTACATTTCCAATTATTTTTTTAACCTGAAGACTGTGCAGAGTTGATCACAGATCCACGTAAGGTGTTCGATTCGTTCAATCGTTCTCTGTCTTTGTGTCTTTGCTGAACTCATAAGTTACCAGAGAATTTTCCATTTGGTTTCAGTGTTCTACATAACAGCACACTTGGTTAAATATTATTTTAGAAATACAGCTCACTTTGATTTCGGCTCGACGGGCGATAGATTGTTGTCGAAGTCCATTACTCGTCGCCATTTGAGATTCCAGGTGTTGGTTTTTCACCGCCTGCCTAGTTTATCCAACTGACTTTCCATTATTGAGCTCCATAAGGGTATATTTTGTTCAAAGATCCACTAAAACGCCATTCGCGTTACTTGACTTTCGACGCCATTGCAGGCTAAGTTAATGATTCTCGTGTGTCGACCAGAGAAGTCTACGCATTTCCACTACCCTCTCGATCCTAAGAAAATACGCGCAGAAGCCTCTATGCACAAAGACACCACTTACCAGGGGAGTGACAGGCAAGACTTTTACCGACACGGAAAATTAAAAAAAAGAGAATACGGAAAATCTACCCATTTTCCGACTGGGATTGCCATACGGCAACCCAGTAAAGATATATTTCATACGTTTTAAATATAGTCTCTTTTTGGGGTCAAAAAAGCCTGGGCCACGCCCAGATTGGTCTCCTTTAGGGGTTTAATTCAAAATTTCCGGCAAACATCCCCACTCCTTCATATGCAAAGTCCTCCCCCCCCCCCCCCTTCCCCCTTCCCCCCGGGGAGGGGTGGAGGGTGAGGCTTCCAATGTTAATGTCAACGGATTCACAAAAGAACTCCAAGGTCTACTGCGTTAAAAGCTGCTGCAGTGTAAATTACATTCGATGGATTATATTTCCACTGGCCAACCAGTCTTCATCGGCTAATGCATTTCAAGTTACACTCCAGTAGTCAATTCAGCCTTCATTAGGTCTGATTTTAGCATTAAGTCAATGAATAATTCACACCGTCAATGGCATGAAATCTTTTACAGGTTCGTTTTATCATACCTTTCTCGGTAAAAGCTTTTAAAGTATTCCAATGATCATCCTTCCTTTTGCCATTGTGGAAAGACGTTTCTAGAAAAAATTCAAGTTCGTTACGAGACACGATACAACAAAGCGTGTGTTAAAATGTTACTGGCGCTCCAATTAGCGGATGTAAATGACCCTGCTGTGTAGATTATGCAGTGTGGTGAAAAGCTCATGAGAAATTCTATGAAAAATTGCTTTTATTTTAACTGGAGATAGTTGTTTATACGTAACAAACAGATTTATTTAGCTTTACTGTAATGATAATTATCAATAATTACGAAGTAAATGCCGTTACTTGATACCAATAGCTCACCTTCTTTGAGAAGTTCTTGAAGAGCTTCTACAAGGTCACCTATTTGAAAAGTAGAAAAGAATTAAGTCAATGGCAAACTCACATAGTCGTGTAGCCAGACAGAATTGTACAGTTTCTAGCTACCTGATTTTTGTTCCTGGTGTGAAGGTTTTTCTGTTTTGTGGTGATATGTGACTTACGTTAAGGGAACATCATGATGGCAAAGCAAACTTATTTAGACTAAATGAATGTCAGTACATGTTCTGTGAACGTTCTATCTATCTATTTATATGAAGATCCTCCTATGGTAGGGAGAATTCTTAGCATCTACTACAGGCGGTGTTTTATAATTAGTAGTGAAGCAAAACTTTGCGTGACATTGGTCCAGTTTGTGGGAAAGCCTGATTATCATGATTATTCCACAACTTATGTCCCCGTTAATCTTTCTTACCTTTTTCCAGAGGTACAGGCTTAGCTTCCATCAACAAGATACAAATAAGGAACAACAGCAAACCGTATAACAATGTTGAACGCATGGTCTGTCTGGAAACGATTCAAAAGCAAGTGATCAGAATGAAAGATTGCATGGGCATTGAATTTGAAACGCGGGGTTCCCCAAGAGTTTTGACAAGTTTTAATAATTAAGCTATCATGCACGACTGAACAAGTTTCGGAATTAATATCACAAAGAACGACCACTCAGTGACAAATATAAATGGAATTGTAATGGGAATAATGCCTCGGATCCTATTGGAAGTCCTCCCTCTAACCTGACTGGTGGCGTTAAGAGGCAATCTCACCAAACCAAGCAATCGGCGCAAAAATTTCAACGTTTCACTTTTACCTTGACGCAATACAAGTGCTTTCAGACTACACTCGCTGACAGCCCACTATTATGGACTTCTTGATCTCTAAATATCTTAAGAGCAGTAGCCAATGTCGAGCTGAACCCACAAACAACTTCCCTTGTTATGGATTACTAAATCAATTGTTTCCCGGTTTGTTAATGTTCAGTGAAGCAAATTAGGTGCTCAAGTGTCCGTTCGTAAACAAGGCGCCCCGCCAAAAAGTGTCCGTTTTAATCGATTTTATTGCAGAAGGAGAGAGTATTTAAAAACCAGATCAAACCTTCGCTCTGACATTATGACAGGGAGTCAAGAATGTACGGTCAGTAGCGCAGGAGAAATTGGAAGAAAGTAGCCTATAGATCGTTTTCACGTGACGTCATCATTTTCTAAAATCCAAAACTAAAGAGCCACGAAAGATTTTATCCTCATCAGGCATAAGAGGCGGTAAATTTGTATCCATCTGCAATTTTAAAGCTCAATAGCGTGCTTCGTTTGGAAACCAGAGCATTTTGAATTTCTGAGTTATAGCGGTGCGTGACACGAGGCGACGATCAAGTTTATCGAGAAATTTATATTTATCTCATGGTTTTGAGCCTTTTTAGAATTTAAAGCATTAGGAAAAGTGCTTAAGTAAATAGCTGTCTGTTCAGTACAGATGATCACTCGCCTAGATAGCCAAAGTAAGTAACAGATGTTGACACTATTTTCCGGCCGCCATATTGGTGCACCACAGATGTGCACCAACATGGCGTTTTCATACTGGGCTCTGTAAATTTCTGCGAAACATTTCGACGAATATCTGAAGTTTGGGGAAACGCACGGGCCTAAAACTTGGAGAGGTGTCTTCTTCATTTATCTTCTACAACATCACGAATTCTTGACTTTTTCCACCGGATGGTTTTCGATTTATTTTTTTATTGCGTGACAGTGAAAACGATCTATTGAGCGCTAAATTTAAATATGTGACATATGTAAATTGATTATAAAACGTCAACAAGTTTAACATGAACCCCAAAATTGGCAATCTGTTGGACCAGCTCCTAATGTGTTGATGACTGCGAACCCAGGCCGGTTATGGCTCGTTCGTTGAACATAATGGCGAGCTGAGAAACGACGACAGCGACCGCAGCAGCAACGCCGCAAAACAATGATATCATTGGATAAAAGAGGAAAACTGATCGTGCTGCAACGTACAGCGCGGATTTTAGCACATATTTTTGCGATAATCTGCATAACGCAGGGGCACCCAACGTCAATTTTCGGAAAATACCTGTTACTTCGGAAGACGATTTGAGATCTAGAATTTTCGGAACATTTGTTGTAAAATTTCTTGCTTGCCTGCCTGTCCGAGGATTTTCAAACATCTAAAAAAGGGTATAATTTTAAATGGATTTTTACCCTAAAAAGGTCATCTAAAATTTTCGGGAGCTTTTTTTCTGGCTGAAATTTTCGAAAAGGTAAGTTTTGATCCCTATTTATTTCGAATCATTAGGAAATCCGAACAGATGAAAAATCTTTAGGGGATACCGTGAATATGCCTATATCTACCGTTTAAATACTAAAATACGTTTAACAATGCTGTGTTTAGTGGTTTTGAACTATATTTTCGTTGGGGTGCCCCTGGTAACGACGACTTGAACGGAAATCACCAAATTTGAGGTTTAGACGACTGACGTGAGCATGCAACAGAGAATCTCAGTTTCATTCTCTATTATCACTCTAGATCTGAACCCGCGCTCGTACCAATTTATTTTAAGGATGCTTCACCCACATTGCAGAACGTGAAAGAGATGGGATTATCACGAAAGACTTAAGATAGAGCAAAGCGCGCTATATTTTGAGATGACGTTTTTCGTCGACATCGCCGTCCGTAGATCAAGGTCCCTAACAAGTCAGAACATTCGAGAATAATTTTGGCATTGAGCAAATGAAGTCAATTGCATGAGTAGGCTTGTTATTCACTGAACCTTAACTTGCTAAATTGAGAGCCATTAAGAAAGGCCGTAGCTCGTTTTGATATATCTTATTCAACGAAAACCATTCAATGCCCTGTTTCGGTGATACGTCCAGTGTGAATCAGGTGGTTGATTTCAAAGAAAACGCTTACAAACTTGGGCCAAATAACGCCGGGGTGATAACCAGTCTTTTTGAAAATGCCCGGAAACTAGCACTTCACATCACACTCTAATCAGCTAAGTCTTTTTGAAAAAGAGTCGTTCAGAGGAAATCTGCTGCGGCATGAGAACTTGCGAGCATTTAAAGTCAGAGACAAACCCTTCAATTTGGACCGTAATTCAGTAATTTCAGAAATTCTTGCCACTTGAATTGTTTGGCTCCGTTAATGATGAACACAGTGGAAAATCACTGAAGAAATTTGCTTACCTCTATCAGTTGAAAAAACCTTCAGTCTTTCAAAACCAGTACAGAGCACTGAGCCCACAAAACGCAAAGCAAGACTTCTGATAGCCTGTTAACCGGCACTGCAAAAGCACTCAGGCAAGAACTTTCTTTGTTATGCAAGAATTTTCGTTTCCACCCACGGTATTTACCCTTGAACTCGGACTTTAAACAACAAGCGGTTAATATTCCATAAAGCCGAGAACCTCTATTTGCTCTGTGGGGTCTTTTAAGTACAAAAGTATGTCAAACAAAGAGTAAAAGGCAGAATTTAGCGCTGTCAATCGCTGTCAATCGCTGTCAATGTCATTAGTTGTATCTGATAACCGAACGCTTTTTTGACTTGTTTCAAGAATCAGAAGTTTCACTTAATTAATAGAGTTTACGACTCCTTATCTTAAGATTTATCCATTTATTCCGCTAGCATTCTATGCTAATCAGATATATAAAAACAAACAGCGGTGACGTTGAAATGGGCCTTGACAACTAATTAAATCTCGACATTGAACAACCAGCCCCGATTGGGGTCATATTCACTTCGATTTTCGGGAAGCCTGGATAT